>NC_041387.1:135124278-135206183 GCF_002162155.2 Triticum dicoccoides | reverse complement strand
CCGGTAGGGGGAGGCGTGGGGGGGGGGTGGGGGTAGGTGGGGGGAGATACTGAGGAAATATGATGGGTGGGGATGTGGTTGGAGGAATAAATTTTGAAATCGTGTGCCTAATGAAAATTTCGCTACGGAACTTGAAACTTGGGCGGGGAAACATAGAACACAGACGAAGCACGTGAAATACTCGTGTGCGAGAAAACAGAAAATTGGCAGATCCCGTCTCCAAAAAATGTACACGTGTAGTTGATTTTTTAGGTCAATGTTATGCCTAGTTTATTAGGAACCATCGCATAGGTAACTGACTTATGAATCATTAACGCAAAAAACGCACACAGGTACGGCATAGAAACCGTGTGTTTTGTGATCTTCTACTGATTAATGCAAAAAATGCACATGGGCACACATGCTAATCAATGCTCAAAGCCCTCAAAGGATGCTCTTACCGACATTGTACGTTAATACTACAAACTTAAAGTACTACTGGTAATTTGCTCAAATACTACAAACTTAAACTACTTCTCACATGCTGCCATCAAGGCATGCTGGCCAGACACCAACGTTCTCCGTCCCGGCCTTGTAGGCGATAGCCCACCGTGCTTCTATCTCCACCAAGCTCTCCTCACCATGGTGTGCGGCCTCTTCTTTCTTGCAGTGGTGGGACTCTCTTTTCTTCCTTGCTTTCTACCTTTTTCGATCCTCCTGTGTGGCTTTGGTCGCCTCTAGATCCACCGCCCATTTGGCCATGGCAGCCTCCAAGTCCGCCCACATAACTGTGTGGCCGGCGGCGGTGATGAACTCGGTGCGGCGAGATGCCATCGCTTCCTTACCATGTGTGCGGTCACAGGCGGCGAGGAACGCGGTGCAGCGGGATGCCATCGCTTCCTTACCAGTTACTGTGCGCCGCGGTGCCATGAACACACTTGGAGAGAGCTCTGGGACGAAGGGGCCGGGCAGCCGTACAGTGCGGTGGTTTTTAAGAGCTCAACGACAAACAAGAAAGAAAATTTGGCTTCCCTTACAATTTTGCTCGTTCATTATCGCACACAGTTCATCTCCGTCGCTTCCGAAAACAGTGTGCCCCGAGGCAATTGTGTGTTGCGTTATGATTGAACGGAATCCCAGCCACGCGGATCGTGTGTGTGCACTGTAGGATGCGCCGCAATCGAATGACAATCCATGTCCCTCATCTCACATCCGTGCAGCTGTAGCTGGATTGGATTCGTATGCGCAAAATGCCTAGAAAATGCACATAATCCCCTAAATATGGTAAATGAGCCCGGAAAAAGGCCAAATTTGAACACAATGATTTGCAGGGTGTACGTTCATCATAGAAAAAAAACTCCAGGGCAAAGAATGAAGAAAAATTGGATTCCCCTTCAATCTTGGTGTTTATCTCTCGAAAGCATGGAACTTCCCTGGTGATGGTTCAATTTATGAAGGGCGTGCATGACGACATAAGCCAAACCTTCTCAAATTTTTACCAGGGCATGGTGAGGTCATACCATGGCACCATGCCAGGCGTCATGTTTTTTAAGCATTTATTTCATTTTTTCTATAGTTGAAAACCCAATAAACAAACGTTTGTGGTTGACTATTGCCACACATTTCATAGAAATATCCATCCATTCCTTGTAAACAGCATGAAAATTTACTAAATGGCACGAGCATCGTTTTCCAGGCCATTCTTGTGCACCCTTTCATGCACCGATTGTTTGACCTTGAATTATGTGCATTAATGCCTAGAAAATGCACATAATCCCCTAAATATGGTAAACGAACCTGGAAAAGTGACAAATTTGAATGCGGTGATTTGCAGGGTATATGTTCATCGTAGAAAAAAACTCATGGACAAAGGACAAAGGACATTTGGATCCCTCTTCAATCTTGGTGATTTCCCCTCAAAACCATGAAACTTCCTCGGTGATGGTTCGATTTAGGAAAGGCGTGCATGATGACATAAGGAAAACATTCTCAAATTTTTACCAGGGCACGGTGAGGCCTGATATGTCTCCAACGTATCTACTTTTCCAAACATCTTTTGCCCTTGTTTTAGACTCTAATTTGCATGATTTGAATGGAACTAACCCGGAGTGACGTTGTTTTTAGCAGAGTTTCCATGGTGTTATTTTTGTGTAGAAATAAAAGTTCTCGGAATGACTTGAAACTTCACGGAGATAACTTTTGGAATTAATAAAAAATACTAGCGAAAGAATCAGCTCAAGGGGGCCCACACCCTGTCCACGAGGTTGGGGGCGCGCCCTACCCCCCTTGGGCGCGCCCCCTGGCTCATGGCCCCCTGGACCTCCACCGACCTCAACTCCAACTCCATATATTCACGTTCGGGGAGAAAAAAAATCAGAGAGAAGGATTCATCGCGTTTTACGATACAGAGCCGCTGCCAAGCCTTGTTATTCCTTGGGAGGGCTGATTTGGAGTCCGTTCGGGGCCTCAGAGAGGGGAATCCGTCGCCATCATCATCACCAACCATCCTCCATCACCAATTTCATGATGCTCACCGTCGTGCGTGAGTAATCCCATCATAGGCTTGCTGGACGGTGATGGGTTGAATGAGATTTACCATGTAATCGAGTTAGTTTTGTTAGGGTTTGATCCTTGGTATCTATTATGTTCTAAGATTGATGTTGCTATGACTTTGCCATGCTTAATGCTTGTCACTAGGGCCCGAGTGCCATGATTTCAGATCTGAACCTATTATGTTTTCATGAATATATGAGTGTTCTTGATCCTATCTTGCAAGTTATAGTCACCTACTGCGTGTTATGATCTGGCACCCCCGGAGCAACAATAGGCAGGACACTTCCCGGTGATGACCATAGTTTGAGGAGTTCATGTATTCACTAAGTGCTAATGCTTTGGTCTGGTTCTCTATTAAAAGGAGGCCTTAATATCCCTTAGTTTCCAATAGGACCCCGCTGCCACGGGAGGGTAGGAAAAAAGATGTCATGCAAGTTATTTGCCATAAGCACATATGACTATATTCGGAATACATGCCTACATTATATTGATGAAATGGAGCTAGTTCAGTGTAACCCTAGGTTATAACTGTTGCATGATGAATGCCATCTGACATAATTATCCATCATTGATCCATTTCCTACGAGCTCATTTCATATTGATCTTTGCTAAGTTACTTTTTCGTTGCCACTATTACGATCACTACAAAACTGCTACTGTTACTTTTGCCACCGTTACCGTTACTTCCATACTACTTTGCTACTAAATATTTTGTTGCAGATATTAAGTCTTTCTGGTGTGGTTGAATTGACAACTCAGCTACTAATACTTGAGAATATTCTTTGGCTCCCATTGTGTCGAATCAATAAATTTGGGTTGAATACTCTACCCTCGAAAACTGTTGCGATCCCCTACACTTGTGGATTATCAAGACCTTTTTCTGGCGCCGTTGCCGGGGAGCATAGGTCTATTCTCTGAGTCACTTGGGATTTATATCTGTTGATCACTATGAGGAATCTAAAAGACATCAAAACCAAGATTTATCCCTCAACTACGAGGGGGGGGGTAAGGAACTGCCATCTAGGTCTGCACTTGATTCACCTTCTGTTTTGAGTAAACTTGCGACACCTACACCTGCTATTGATTCCGATATGTCGCAAGTTAATGATGATGCCACTTCTGCTATGCATGATGGTTATGATGATACTACTTCGGTGCTTGATAATAATGTGCCACTAGGTGAATTTCTTGATGAACAACTTGCTAGGGTTAGAGAGAATGAAATTACTGAAACTAATGATATTAATGAATCTGGTGATGAAGATTCTCCCCCTAGATATGAATTTCCTGTTGTGCCCGAGGGTATGTTATGGATGAAGAAACTGCTAGAGACTTCTTTGCTTGCAATGATAGATATGATCTTAAGAAATTGTTAGCTAAGCTAAAAGAAAAGTCTTTGAATTCTAGAATGAAATATGATCCCGCGTTTGCTACTTCACCTATCTATGTTACTGATAAGGATTATGAATTCTCTGTCGATCCTGAGATAATTACTTTGGTTGATTCTGATCCTTTCCGTGGCTATGAATCTGAAACTGTTGTGGCATATCTTACTAAATTAAATTATATAGCCGCCCTATTTACTCATGAGGAAAAAATTTGCTATTACTATATTCTTAAATTGTTTCCTTTCTCATTAAAGGGTGATGCTAAGATATGGTTTAATTCTCTTGCTCCCGGTTTTGTGCGTAGTCCCTGGGATATGATTTATTACTTCTCTGCTAAATATTTTCCTGCTCATAAGAAACAAGCTGCCTTGTGGGAAATATTTAATTTTGTGCAAATTGAAGAAGAGAGTCTCCCACAAGCTTGGGGGAGGCTTCTCCAATTACTTAATGCTTTGCCTGATCATCCTCTCAAGAAAAATGAAATACTTGATACCTTGTATAATGAACTAACCGATGCTTCCAGAGACCACCTGGATAGTTGTGTTGGTTTTGTTTTCAGGGAAAGAACTATTGAGCAAGCTGAATTGCTATTGAATAATATATTGAGTAATGATAATGATTGGACACTTCCTGAACCAACTCCTAAGCCAACTCCGAAGAAAAGAGGTATTCTATTTCTCAGTCCTGAAGATATTCAAGAGGCAAAGAAATCTATGAAAGAAAAAGGTATTAAAGCTGAAGATGTTAAGAATTTACCGCCTATTGAAGAGATACATGGTCTTGATAACCCGACACAGGTAGTAAAGGTAAATTCTCTCTATAGATTTGATGAAGGTGATATTCCTTATAACAAGTCTTCTAGTCAATGCTTTGATGAGTTTGATAATTTTATTGTTAAACAAGAAAACTTCAATGCTTATGTTGGTAGACAATTGAAATGTAATGCTTATATGGTTGAACACTTGAGTGATTATATGTCTAGAGTTAAGAGTGATCTTAAGCTTATTAGTAAATATGCTTCCATGGTTATGACTCAAGTAGAACAAGTACTTAAGGCACAAGATGATTTGCTCAATGAGTTGAATAATAAGAATAATGATAATGCTGTTAGAGTTATGACTAGAGGTGGTAAAATGACCCATGAATCTTTGTATCCTGAGGGCCATCCTAAGAGAGCTAAGAAAGACTCTCAGAGAATTAACACTGATACACCTAGTCCTTCTAATAAAAAGAAAAAGAATAATGATAGGAATTTGCATGCTTCCAGTCAACCTGTTATTGACACACCTGAGAATCCCAATGATATTTCTATTGATGCTGAAACACAATCTGGTGATGAACACGAACCTAGTGATAATGCTAATGATGATGTTCGTGTTGATGCTCAACCTAGTAATGATAATGATGTAGAGATTGAACCTGCTATGGATCTTTATAACCCACAATCAAAGAATCAACGTTATGATAAGAGAGACTTTGTTGCTAGGAAGCACGGTAAAGAAAGAGAACATGGGTCCAGAAACCCATGCATTTTCCTCCTAACCATCCAAGAAAAAGGATGATGAGGATTTTGAGTGCTTTGCTGGAATGATTAGACCTGTCTTTGTGCGTATGCATTTGACTGATATGCTTAAAATGCATCCTTATGCTAAGTACATGAAAGATATTGTTACAAATAAAAGAAAGATACCGGAAGCTGAAATTTCCACCATGCTTGCTAATTATACTTTTTAGGGTGGAATACCAAAGAAACTAGGAGATCCAGGAGTACCAACTATACAATGCTCCACTAAAAGAAACTACGTTAAAACTGCTTTATGTGATCCTGGAGCCGGTATTAGTGTTATGCCTTTCTCTTTATATCGTAGACTTGATTTGAATAAGTTGACACCTACTGAAATCTCTTTGCAAATGGCTGATAAATCAACTGCTATACCCATCGGTATTTCTGAGGATGTGCCTGTCGTGGTTGCAAATGTTACTATTTTAATGGACTTTGTTATTCTTGATATTCCCGAGGACGACAGTATGTAGATCATCCTTGGTAGACCCTTCCTGAATACTACAGGGTCTGTTTATTGATTCCAACAAAGGCAATGTCACTTTTCATGTTAATGGTAATGAGCATACGTACAGTTTTCGAAGAAACAACCTCAAGTTCATAGTATCAATTCTATTGGAGGTTTTGAATTCATCCCCACGCTCTTAACTTTTGCTCACTTTTCCCCACTCCTTTGTCAGAAGCCCTCATACTTGGTCACAAGCAGTGGATGCCATTGGGTCAGTGTTTTAACCGTTAACTCTGACGAGTGGGGCGTGCTGGACTGTGTCGCCCGTTGGACCTGACAATTGGGGCCGCGTCGGACGGTGCCGCTGCTCGCCCATTGGGCTGTGGTTAGATTGTTGGGCCCTGCGCACCCTGCAACGATAGGAGCCTGCTATGCATGCACGTAGCTAGCTTGCCTACATGCGTTGATGCTCGCCGCCATGATGCACTGACCTCCCCTCTTTCTCACATGAGCCAGCACGGACGCTGGCCGGCATCTTTCTGCACGTGAGCCACCACGGACGCTGACCGTAATTTTTCTGCACGCGAGCCGCCACAGACGCAGGACGGTCACTACTACTGGTTCGTCTCATGTCGCACTCTTGTCTCCTCGATCCACTTGCATCTATTCAACGTGGCAATTAAAGTGGCATATCGATCGACACCACTCGTTTGAACGTAGCAAATCCAAAGCGCGGCCGGTGCCACTCCCCTTCCCTTCCCCTTTCTCTATTTAAACCACCCACGCCTCCACCTATTCTCCACACATCCATTTGCGCCGCCCGCTTCTCTTCTTCACCCAAATCCAGAGCACTCTCAAAGCCAGGCGAGGATGCATTACAACGGTCCCACCTTCGAGCTCCCACCGACCACGCCGGAGAGGCGGTATCCTGCCGGTGTCGTCGTGGAGACGACGCTCCGTGTGTGGGCGTTCTCACACTGGAGGGGTGGAAAGGAGTTTGCCCAGTGGTTCCTTGGTGCAGGCTACGCCCACCTCCCGGCGGGCTTGCCGGTGATGTTCCGACTGGAGGAAGTGCATCCAAACTCCACAACTCCGGCGATAGGGCTCATCGCCAACTTCACCAACAGATTCGATGCGTACTACCTCCCCGGCAAGGTTTTTTGGTGTGGGTGCGAGTTCATCGCATTCACCACCTACAACATCTTCACGGACTTCGATAGCATCTTCCCCACCCGAAACAGTATGCACAGCCTCCCCTACTACCTTGGCGAAGATGGCATGGAGGAGGAGCACTGAAGAGAAGGCGCAGTGAAGATGGTGGTGAAGGCCCGGCCGGTCTCATGAAGCTTGCCTTGCTCGTTAGGGATTTAATATATTTTATCCCATATTTTTATGTTATGTCATTGGTTGTACCGTGAACTCTTTTATGTACAACGTGTTATATATTTATGTTATGTCATCGGCTACCCTCGAAGCTGAACTATGTGCATGTATGGCGGGTTTGTCATTATCTCTTCCCGTTATATATGATCCATATGGACTCCCTCGTTAGTGATAGCTTAGGTAATTTTGCTCGTTTAGAAGGCAGAACTATGACTTGGATAGGGTCGGGGCCTTTGGTAGCGACAAAGCTAGCTATCATTGATTGTTTGAACCTTTTGTGATGAGTAATACATTATTTCCCGCACAAAATGTTTTAGGGCACCCTATGTTTTATGTAAGAACTATGCTATGCTTGCTACTTTCTATGTTATGGATGTATGCTTGCTACGTGAGATATCGGTAGATGGATATGGTGCCGTAGCCGAGCCCTAGACATGCTCTCTAGATAGATATGGTGCCGTAGCCGCGCCCTAGACATGCTCTCTAGATGGATATGGTGGCTAACTGTGCAACCGGACTTCATTTTAGACGTGGTTTCAGATAGATATCATGATGTACATAATTAAACATGACATTCTCTTAATAACAAAAACGGAAACAAAAAATCGTGTATACAATATTTTTCTTACAACAAAAGCATGTTTATAATACCTGCATGTCAAAAAAATCAAAGTGTTGTGCCATAGGCTATATACAGAAGGAAATTGCCACGATATGTACAAATAAATTTGACATGGGCAAGGTCAACAATAAATCGATTTACCATCATGCACTTTTTTTGTTCGGCATGGCAATAAATGGATTTACCATGGCAATAATCAAGCCAAAAAAACAGAGCCAACGTGTGCACTATTTTCTAGGCCTCTTTTATCTTTGTGGGCCTTCGACACTCAATGCAATGCGACGGCCCAACCAGAGCTTAGTTTCAACTTGGGCCCTAGAACTACATTTTTTTCTTCTGCGGTCGGTGTTGTCTGATGAAACTAAAGAAACTGGAAGTGTACAAAACTGACAAAATTGACATGATCCACAAATTAAGCAACACGGAGCAAAGAGCACATGATCCACGAATTTAAGCAAATCCTAGAGCACATGATCCACAAATTTAAGAAAATCCTAGAGCACATGATCCACAAATATAAAAATCCTAGAGCACACGACACCACACTAATAACATCTCTAATGAGTGATGACCAGCAAGATAGCAAATCCTAGAGCAACTATACAAAAAAGAAAGGGATAAAACCCTAAAGCTATCAGATTCGCCTGCGTGTTCAATTCAATTATCCGCTTCAAGTTCTTGTTGATGTTTTTTAATTCCCCCTTCAGATTGGCATCCCCAACTGTCAGAGCAGCACTTTCAGAGACCAAATTTGTTGGTGCTGACGGCAGATTGAACTCCCGGGTTGGGGCCCCATTGAATTGAATCCGCTTAACATAGTCATCCAGCCATTCAAAATGTGTGCATTTCTTCACGATCTGAAACGAAAACATGAACCCTAAATCCCAGATCCAAAGGAAAAAGAATAAAAAGTAATTAGAAAAAGAAATCAGAGAAAATCATGAGATCTATCCTGCCCCTCTGGCTTGCTCTCGCATTTCACGAACTAGCGCCCATAGTTGCCATTCTTGACCTTCTCCGAAGTCAACCATATCACTGGCGCGTTGCATGGGCAGTCAGGACATCTCTCCATGGGAAGTGGACCATACTGGGTCCATGAGGGGTGGGAGGCTGAAGTGGAGCTCGACATATCGCCCAAAATTGCCGGAGAAGAAGAAGTAGAGGAGTGGTTCCTCTCGTCGCCGGAGAATAAGAAGAAGCAGAGGAGTGGCTCCTCTCGTCGCCGCAGAATAAGCAGCAAAAGAAAGGGGAGGTAAGGGTGGGCGAGCACAATCAACAACTCTCGCAGATTGCCTCTTGCAGATCGCCCCACGATCCAACGATGCGGAGCCATCCATGTGATCCAACAGCGCGGAGCCTGCACGCAGCCTGCCCTCAGAATTCCTTCTAGAAGACCACATCTGAGGGTTGTCTCTTGACGCTAGGGTATGATCGGACGGCTGACAATCGGAGCTAAGGTAGGCAAAACCCCGCGGGGTTTACAGGGGTTTTGAGCTGGTCAACGGGGTTTCCAAGGCTTTGACTGAGCATAACTAATTTAAAAAATCAAAAAAATATGAATCCTTCGCCGTTCGTCGTTTTATAAGACACACTAACGAGGAAAAATATTAAACTTCGTATACGGACATTTACAAAAAAACCTAGGTAGCACGACCGAGGTCAAATGAGCACCATTAATTTTGAAAAAATCAAAAAATATAAAACATGTGCACAATGTTGCCTTGTGTGACATGTTACCAACCAAAAATCATAAACTTTGTCTATGGACATTTTCATGAAAAAACTGTCACACATATGAGCTATGACGTAAAACATCTCATAGAGTCCAACGAGAGGAGGTAGGGTTCCCTTCGGTTTTTGAAAATTAAAAAAAAATAAAAAAATTCACCAAAGCTTGATTTCAAAGTGAATAAGAAGGACCTGAACTTAGTTTTCCATTTAGAGTAGGTCCAAAAAAACTTGATTACAACTAGGCTGTTTACCCTAGCTTAGGAGCGCATTTGGAGCACATTTTTCATGACTACAAGTTTTAGCATGCAAAAGAGATCGGATTGATCACCTAACGTTTATAATAGTTCAGCAAACTTTGCAACTCACACCACAGGACAATAGACTTCAAGTGTTGGTTCAAATTCAAAGTTTTCCTAAAATTCAAATATTGCCTCAGTTTTGTAATCCACCTCAAATTTCACATCAAATTACAAATGGAATTATTACACCTTACAAGTTTTCATAGTAGGTCAAACTGATGATAGAATCCTTATTACAAATCCTTAAAGTTCAAACTTTATGACTAGCATTAAAGTTCAAATTCAAATCTTTGCCTTGCTCCTTGTGTTCCGGGATGGGCTAACCATCTTGCTCCTGGTTTCCCTAGCTGGGATATTTTGTGCTTTTGAAAGCTTTTTCTTGTCGCTTATGATCTTCACTTCTGGTGGTGGCAGTTTAGTTGAGCTTTGACTGACCAAGCAAGTGATGACCAGTTGACGGTCATTTGTGGGTTCACTAATCCTTGAAGTAACTTCAGACAAAATAACTTCCTCCTCTCTTATAGCTTCAAAACCTTCATAAACCATGGTTTCAAATTCTGCATCAGATGATGGTTCAACCAAAGTTTCTTCCTCTCTAGGTCTTTTCTGTCCCATGCCTCTAATTATCCTAGTGCTGGGTCAAACAGAAATAAGCTTAGCCATCGATAGAAAAGAGAGCAAATGCAAAAAAGGGAAAGGTTGCACACATGCCAAGCTGCTACTTCAGTTGCTTCATTCTCCTGTAAACTTGCTGCATTCTCCTCTGCATTTGCTATTGCCCATTGTTCCTCTTCTCCAAATGATGAATCAACTGGATTGGTACAAATCCTAGCAATATGCCCTAGAATAGCACATCTTTTGCACTTATGCTATTTTTTACACGACCCTCTTCACCAGCTCTTATCCTGTTTTTCCTTGGTCTTCCTGGTGGTCTAGTTAGTACAAGAGAATAGAGTTTGAACCCTGGGTCTACTATGTTCGGTTGGTCTTTTCCCAAGGGTGCAGGCACATTTTCAGCATAAGCAACCCTAAATTTGGCGATAGAGAAATATTCAGACCAATACTGATCAACTTCACCATCTTTACCTCTAGTAACAATCATGAGATGTAGGGCATGTATGCACGGCTTCCCGCGAATCTGCCATTGCCTACAACTGCATTCCTTAGTTGCAAGGTTCACTGGATATCTCCATTCCCTATTTTTACTGTCAGTGTATGTCACCTTAGCCTCGTATGTGGACGGTCGAATGCATTTCATCCTTAAACCTCTTGCATTGGCATGCAATGCCTTAATCAGAGATGGGAGCATAAGATGGCCAACATATTGTGTTTCTATAATTCTTTTACGAAGAGCCATCTTTATCATGATCATCTGCCTGATCTTATCAAATTCTTGCCACAACAAAAGCCCATTCACTGACTTGAACTTTCATTGAAACACTCAGCGAGGTTATTGGTCACATAGTCTACTTTGCAGATTTCATTGAATTTGCTTCTTGACCACACCTTTCCATGATGTTGATCCATGTACTCCTTCACCAAAGGATTATGAGCATACAACACTCTCAAATGGTGCTCATGCTTCCTCAAGCTGCATGTGTATGATGCTGGCCATAGGTTCTCATCATAAACTTTGCCTTTGAATTTCTTTTTAAAATTCCACGTTAGGTGTCGCATACATTCCCTATGTCCCACTCCAAGGAATACAATTTCTACTGCAGTCTTTAAACCCTTGCAAGCATCTATGTGTATAACTAAACCTGAGGGTGTACTTATAATGTTGCGCAACTGCTACAGAAACCAGACCCAACTCTCCTCGGACTTTACCTCCAACACACAAAATGCAACTGGGAATAGCCAGTTGTGTCCATCAACTGCAGAAGCTGCTGCTAGCTGGCCTCTCCATCTTCCATTCAAATCAGTTGCATCGACAGTCAAATAGGGCCTACAACCATTCAGAAACCCCTGCCAGCAAGCCTTGAAACAAACAAAAGCCCTCCTGAAGCACTCCTTCTCCAGTGCCTTCCCTTTTAATTTGTACTTAACTGTATGCTTTTCAATCTCTACAACACTCCCTGAACTAGCCATCTCCACTTCAGCTTTGAAGGTGTAAAGCAACTAAAAACTCTCATTCCATGGACCATTAATCCTATCAAGAGCCCTTTCTTAGCATAGAAAATCCTCATGTAAGGTATATTAATCTTGTACCTCTCAAATAGCTTCCCATGGAGTGTTGTTGGACCAATTGTTGGTGTTTCCCTCATCCAGTCCAAAATTGCATATGCCACCCACCTAGTCTTTGCAAGCTTTGGTTTGTCCTTCCCCCCTCTAGGTGGGCAAGTGTGCCCGTGTGGGTTGTTTTTTATCTGAAACAAAATGAAAATGATGTCAAATACAATTAAGAAACAGTACACATGATCTGAATATAGAATGGATAAATAATCTGAAAAAAGATTCAGTTGTAATACCTGAATCAATTTGCTCTTTAGCATAGTGGATGCATGCAACCTCCACCTACACCTATCATAAGGGCAATGAACAGTGAACCTTCCTGGCTCACTCCTATCAACCTCATAGGAGTTTTCAGTGAGAATGCAATATGTAGTCACTACATTACGACAGTCCACCACCGATTCAAATACGGTTCCTGGAGTAAGTTGAGGATTCTCCCTGTTCCACTCAATTGTTGGCATGTCCTCACCATCATATTTTGGTAAACTAAGGAGTCGTTGTTCTCCTCCCTCTCTTCATCGTCAGTGTCATCAAATCTAGCACAGCTTCTAGGCTCCTCTGGATATTCATCTTCCACTGCATGTTGACTGACTCTATCTACTAGTTCAGGGAATAGAATCTCATCCTCATCATCATGTCGAGGCACTTCCTTGTCAGGTTCTACATCTACTTCTGCATCAGGTGTAGAAGGGAGAGGAGAAGTGGCAGAATTAGCGGCAGCCGACATATTGTGGCTTTCAAAACCACTAGGTTTGCTTGGTCTCGACCTACAAGGAGTGTGAGGACGCTCGCTATTAGAAGAGACAGATGATGTCTGAACACCCTTCCCGGGATACGTTGTTTGCATGCCTGAAGCACACCGATATGGATTTTACCAAAACCGTTGTCAGCATTCAAACTAAATAGCAATCCTAGATGCCCATCACAAGTTAATGGGACAAATCTCTGCTCGGTACTGTCGAAATATCTCAGTTCAACAGCATCAGCAGGGCTCCACGGATACTCACAACAGAATGCCTCGCAGAAATCTGTGAACGAAACGCTGATTTCTACCACTTTCAGATAGAAAAATCCAGAAATCAGACACGGTATAGTTCCATGCAGCTCTCTAGTTTCCATTCTAACCGCCAGAAGAAAAGCGAGTGCAGGATCAACCCTATTCGATTGAAAGGGGGCAGTTAGGCCGAAAATTTTCAGAAAATTGCACTGATTCACGCCGATGGTGGTCAAATTCAGCCTAATTTACAGATCTCCTAATCAATGTGAGAGGAAAATGATGCTTACCCAGGTGGAATCCATGATTATCCGCCTCTGATTCGACCCAATCATCTCCACGGTCGATGGGCCGAACAGGGTGCTCCCCCGACATCGCTTCCTAATCCTAGATGGGGAGAGAGGGTTGATGTGGCGGAGGCGGCACGACGGCGGTAGAGGCATCATGATGGCGGCACGATGGCCGCGGACGGGGCAGCACGGAAGCGACTCGATCTGATTCAGGTTACAGTGAGTGTCAGTTTTGCGGCCCCACTCGTTAGCATGTAATGGTCAAAATGTGGACTCAGCTCTATGCGGCCCCACTTGCCAGAGTTAACGGTCAAGCCATTGACCCGACGACAATGTACGCTGTGACCAACTCTGAGGGTTTCGGGCAAGGGAGTGGGGAAAAGTGAGAAAAAGTTAAGAGCGTGGGGATGAATGAGTAGAACTAAGGAACCAGGGGCACAGAAATAAAAATCCCATAAAAAATACCCCGAAAATAAAAGTTCTCCAAATGCCCTGAAAATTTAGTATGTTTTTTTAAGAATATTTGAGAATTTATGGCACTGAGAACACACCTGGGGATGCACCAGTGAGACACGAGGGAGGAGGGCACGCCCCCTGCCTCGTGGGCCCCACGTGCCCCACTCCACTTATTCCAGCGCCCACACACTTCGACTTCCTCTAGAAAAAATCATCCCGTAGCTCAAACTCGTGTTCTTACTCATGTTGCTGCCATTTTCGATCTCCTTGCTCAAAGCTCCATTCACAAAACTGCTTTGGGGGATTGTTCTTCGGTATGTGACTCCTCCAATGGTCCAATTAGTTTTTATTCTAGTGCTTTATTTATTGCAAATTTTGCTGTTGAGGTGACCCTGTTCTTGAGCTTGCATGTCAAATTTATATGGTCAAAGGTAGTTTAAATGCATGATATAGTCTCTAGGCACTTGTGGGAGTAGTTGCTATCAATCTTGCTGAGTTTGGTTCACTTTTATTTTGAGTCACTAAAAATTTTAGAAATTTTTTGGAGGAAGAAAAAATGTTTAGGAAAATGTACCAAGGTGGTTCTTCGAGGAAGCAAGCACCGAGGCTCGCGATACGTGATCCGGACCTCGAACCACGAAGGGAAGCTCAAGTGCGGCCTTGTGAATGGCCGTCAGATGAATTTATGGTCCAAGCAGGCTTCAAGGATGAATTTGATGCGTATGTGCGTAATGCTGATCTTCAGTACTTCGTATCAGATAAGTGCTGACAATACTATTACCTCACTGATTCCTTTGTGCGGAGGTTTGAATTTTCATCTAAGCACAACACTCACACTATTATATTTGACCTCTATGATAAATCATATACCATGGACCTTGAAGATTTTAATATTGCTTGCAAAATCCCAAAGTGGGCATCTTTAGTGAACCTCACAAATCTGAATATAATAATTTCCTTGCTAGCATCACTGTGGGAGAAACTAGAAATATCACACAAGCTACCATGGGGAGCATTCATTTTCCTGCCATACATTACTTTGCTCTCTTCAGAGGTAGATGCATTAACGGTAAGCACGAGCATAGTCACATTTGCGTCCCAGATCTTAGTGTCCTCAAGAGTGCAGTATTAGGTGATAAGCGAGATAACTTGGGAGCCATTTTTGCATGGAGGTTACATCTTAATGCTAAAGATGGAGATTTATTTGGTGGGATTTACGCAACTCGTTTAGCTGATTATCTTGGTGTATCCATAAGAGAAAATGATATTGAGTTGCCACCTGATTTTCTAGATTATAATGCTATGGTTCGTTACCAGTTTCTTGAGAGGAATGATCGGTCCCTCCTGTACCGACTAATCTTTTACAGATGGCATGTTGTCATTATTACCCTTCCTGCTCCTGCCTTCTTTAACTTTGAGTCAAATGAGAGATATGTTATAACCAGAGAGGAGGCAAACGAGTATGAGAGATCAGTGGAGGCCGCTCGTCTCCAGGAAGTAGCTCGTCAAGCGGCAGCTGCCGCAGCACAGTACATCCCCAACTACGATGTCGGATATCATCCGGGCCAGTGGTGGCCTTAGACCAACTTAGGCCAAAAGCAAAAGCTTGGGGGAGTATGTATTTCTGAAAGGATTGAGAAGAGGTGTCTAGAGGGGGGGGGTGATTAGACACTAAGTACCAAAAGTTGCAGTTTTTAACTTTTTAAGTTCAAGTGGAGTTTTGGCACAAGTTTAACAATCACAATACATAACAAGCAAGCATGCAAAGAGTACATGAGCAGCGGAAAGTAAAGCATGTAACTTGCAAGAATGTAAAGGGAAGGGATTGGAGGATTCAAACACAATTGGAGACATGGATGTTTTTGTCGTGCTTCCGATACGTGGTGCTATCGTACATCCACGTTGATGGAGACTTCAACCCACGAAGGGTAACGGTTGCGCGAGTCCACGGAGGGATCCACCCATGAAGGGTCCACGAAGAAGCAACCTTGTATATCCCACCATGGTCGTCGCCCACGAAGGACTTGCCTCACTAGCGGTAGATCTTCACGAAGTAGGCGATCTCCTTGCCCTTGCAAACCCCTTGGTTCAACTCCACAATCTTGTCAGAGGCTCCCAAGTGACACCTAGCCAATCTAGGAGACACTACTCTCCAAGAAGTAACAAATGGTGTGTTGATGATGAAATCCTTGCTCTTGTGCTTAAAATGATAGTCTCCCCAACACTCAACTCTCTCTCATAGGATTTGGATTTGGTGGAAAGAAGATTTGAGTGGAAAGCAACTTGGGGAAGGCTAGAGATCAAGATTCATATGGTAGGAATGGAATATCTTGGCCTCAACACAAGTGTAGGTGGTTCTCTCTCAGAAAATGTATGTTGGAAGTGTAGGTTCGTTCTGATGGCTCTCTCCATGAATGAAGAGGAGGTGGAGGGGTATATATATAGCCTCCACACAAAATCTAACCATTACACACAACTTGCCAATCTCGGTGGGACCGAATTGAGAAACTCGGTCGGACCGATTCAGCAAATCTAGTGACCGTTAGGATTTTCGGTGGGACCGACATGCAACTCAGTAGGACCGATATGGTTAGGGTTAGGGCATAGCGTAATCTCGGTGAGACCGATTACACAAACTCGGTAGGACCGATTTTGGTAATAAGCTAACCAGAGAGTTGGTCAGGCAAACTCGGTGAGACCGATTACACAAACTCGGTGAGACCGATTTTGGTAATGGACATACACAGAGATATTACAATCCCAACTCGGTGAGACCGAGATCCCTATCGGCGAGACCAATTTGCCGAGGGTTTGTGGTAGTGGCTATGACATCTGAACTCGGTGGCGCCGGATAGAAAGAATCAGTGGGGCCGAGTTAGACTTTTGGTTTAGGACAAATGTGGATGTGAGAAGGTAGTTGAGGGCTTTGGAGCATATCACTAAGCACTTTGAGCAAGTAAGGCATTACACAACACCTCATCCCTCTTTGATAGTATTGGCTTTTCCTATAGACTCAATGTGATCTTGGATTACTAAAATATAAAATGTAGAGTCTTGAGCTTGGAGCTTGAGCCAATCCTTTGTCCTTAGCATCTTGAAGGGGTTCCACATCCTCTAGTCCATGCCACTTCATTGTTGAACTCATCTGAAACATACTAGGTAAAAGTGTTAGTCCAACAAGAGATATGTTGACATTAATTACCAAAATCACCCAAAGAGCACTTGTGCTTTCAATCTCCCCCCTTTTTGGTAATTGATGACAACATACATCAAAGCTTTAGATAAAGATATAGAGAATAACAAGTAATGCTTTGAAAAGACATGTAACATGCATAGGCTCCCCCTACATGTATGCAATCATGTGAATATGGAATATAGGAGCATGTGAATGCATAAGCATGACAGAGTAGGCAATGTGTTACATGTATCTTGGCTATATGCATCAGAGCAAAAGATGTGAATATGGGAAATGTACCTTCATGTTCATGAGTCCTTCTTGCAAACAGTATGTACATCAGCAAGAATTCCTCATACACATGATTTGATGCATATACTTACCTTGTGGTCTTGAGTTGGCTTAGGATGGAATGAACCTGCATAAACAAGGTTAGATAACACAAATGCACCTACTAGCCAGAGCAAACAGAAAGAAACCACAAGACTACCAAGACTGGGATGACATGTAGAGAGTGAGTACTAAGTACTACATTTAATATAGACATGTCCCCAAAGGTAAAGATGTGCAATGAATTTGAAGGAATTCTTTCCCTTAGAAGTCTTGCTCCCCCTGAATCTAGCATGGGATACTGGGAGAAGATAGGGAACAGAAAATTAGAGCTCAAAGAAACAAATGAACAGAGCTAATGCAAATAAGCACATATGAACATGTCTTTCCCCTCAAGAAGACATGTGGCATCTCTCCTCTTGAACACCAAGCATCTAGGATCCTTGAAGATTACTCTCTCCTTGAGTATTCTCTCCCCCTAGAGATGTGATTAAGCTTTGATGTGATCTCTCTCTCCCCCTTTGACATCAATTTCCAAGAAGGGTCTTCTGGAATTTGTCGTGAATGGGTTTGGTCATTGAGTCACAGCACAAAGCACTAAGGTAAATGTGATGCTTGTAGAGGACAAGATTAATTGAGTGGAGCTGGATCAAGAGTAATGCAGGAATAAATGTCAAAATGTCTTTCCTGTAGTGAAATCGGTGGCACCGAGTGGTATGCTTCGGTTGCACCAAAATAATTCGGTTGAACCAAAAACAGGAGACCGGTGTGAGCGAGTTCATCACAGAGAAAACACTTGTCACCTTAGCTCACTAGACAAGTAAGATCTCACAAGGATTTGCAAGGAATTAACTGAAAGATTTGCAATAAATTGGATGCAGGGAATGCTGAACAAATAGAAAAGAAAAGGAATCTAGATGAAGTTTTTTTTGAAAGGGGAAACAAATATGCATGAGACAAATGCAAGAGCACAGAAAAGAACACAAGAAAACTTCATCTAGAGATGGTCGGCGACAAAGTCACCTATGTTCGAGTATATTGACTTAGGAGTCAAGTGAGATCACTTGATCATAGGTCATACTCATCATTTAAGCTCAAAATGGGGTTACCATTTTTCGTTTAAGCATCTTGATGTATTCACATCTTGTTGAGTTGCTTTGACTCATGACCTGGAGTAAAGCTTCTCTAAGATGGAATAACATACCTTGGGTGGTGGTGTTGATTGTCATCATGTAGTTGAACTTATGTGGGTTGCTCAAGGTTGATGTAGCTCATCAAGAATTGGGAGCGCCACTTGGAATTTGAGTTCATCTACCTACATGGGTTAGTTTTTGCAAGAAAGAGCACTTGTGTGTCCAAAATGACAATCATGAAGTTCAATAATAAATTTGTCAAAGCATATGTTTGAGTGGTTTCGTGCTTCCTTGTGTTCAACCACCATTGTGTAGAGACTTGGTGATGTAGAGGTTGCTCAAGATGTGAGTGAGTTGCAATCTCATAGATTTAGATTCATCCAAGTACCTACATGGGTTAGATAACATGCAAGGTCCAAATATATCCAAGACATAAGATCATCATCATAAGAGAAATATCAAGGATTAGTCATAAGCTCATGTCATGCATGTATCCAATGGAGTTCCTACTCCAAGTTTGAGGCATCAATGATGTTCAATTCACCTCTTAACCTGCAAAACACTTTCTCATCGAGTGGTTTAGTGAATATATCTGCTAATTGCTTTTCGATGCGAACATGCTTAAGATTAATGTCCCCTTTGGCAACATGATATTGAATGAAATGATGACGAACTTCAATATGCTTAGTTCGAGAGTGTTACACGGGATTGTGAGAAATCTTGATAGCACTTTCATTGTCACAAAGTAATGGAACATGTTTCACATATATCCCATAATCTTTAAGAGTTTGGGTCATCCAAAGTAATTGAGCACAACATGAACCAGCGGCAATGTATTTCGCTTTGGCGGTGGATAAGGATACCGAGTTTTGTTTCTTGGAAGACCAAGACACAAGAGATCTACCAAGAAATTGGCAAGTACCCAAAGTGGACTTTCTATCAACCTTGTTGCCGGCATAGTCTGAGTCAGAGTAGCCAACAAGATCGAAGGAGGCCCTCTTTGGATACCAAATGCCAAAGTTTGGTGTATGGATTAGGTATCTCACTATCCTTTTCACGGCCTTAAGATGACATTCTTTAGGAGCAGCTTGATATCGTGCACACATGCACACACTTAGCATGATATCGGGACGTGAAGCACATAGATATAACAATGAACCAATCACAGAGCGATAAACTTTCTGATCAACCGGTTCACCATCTTTGGTCAAATCAAGATGTCCACTAGTAGGCATGGGTGTAGTCATACCATTGCATTCTTGCATATTGAACTTCTTGAATAAATCCTTGGTGTACTTCATTTGAGAGACAAAGGTACCTTCCCTAGTTTGCTTGATTTGCAAACCAAGAAAGAATTTGAGTTCACTCATAATAGACATCTCAACTTCTCCGACATTAGTTTTGCAAACTTTTCACTAAAATGAGGGTTAGTTGATCCAAATATAATATCATCGACATAAATTTGGCATACAAATAGTTCTCCATTGACCCTCTTAGTAAAAAGAGTAGAATCTAATTTTCCAATTTCAAAGCCTTTTTCAATAAGTAACTTGGTCAAGCATTTATACCACGCTCTAGGAGCTTGTTTAAGACCATAAAGAGCTTTGTGAAGTTTGTAAACATGATCAGGTTTCTTAGGATTAACAAAGCCCAGAGGTTGCCTAATATAAACTTCCTCCTCTATTTCACCATTTAGAAAAGCACTTTTAATGTCCATTTGGTACAAGGTGATATCATGGTGATTAGCATAGGCAAGTAAGATGTGAATGGACTCAAGTCTAGCAACGGGAGCATAAGTCTCACCATAGTCCATACCTTCGACTTGTGTGTAGCCTTGGGCGACAAGACATGCTTTGTTGCGAACTACTGGTCCATCTTCATCTTGCTTGTTGCGAAACACCCATTTGGTATCGATGATGTTGTGGTTGTTGTCGGGCTTCTCAACCAATGTCCAAACTTGATTTCTCTCAAAGTTGTGTAGCTCTTCATGCATGGCGTTTATCCAATCCGGATCTTCCAAAGCTTCTTCAACCTTCATAGGTTCAATGCTAGAGATGAATGTATAGAGTTCACAAAAGTTAGCTAAGCGAGTTTTAGAGCGAGTGATTCTCCCGGTTTGGATATCATTGTAGATTTGCTCGACGGGATGGTCTTTAGCAATTCTTGCTCGAACTCGTGAAAGCTTTTTCTTGGGTCTTGGCTGAACATCTTCTTCATCTTGTTCTTCTTCTTGGCCTTCTTCATTGTTGGTGTTGTCGTTTTCTTGTCATGGTGGAGAAGGAGGTTGTTGACGTTCGTCTTGGTGCACTTCCTCGTTTTCTTCATCTTGGTGTGTCCCACTTGTGGATGCTTCCATATCAACTCTTGGTTCACCTTGTCGTGAGGTAGAAGCTTCCACTTGGATGGACGAGGTACTCTCCTTCACCTCCGTTGGGCGAATCTTGCCAATAGACAAGTCTTGGATTGCTTCCGAGGGGTCTTTGTCTCCTACATCAATTGGCAATTGCTCTACTTGCGAGCCGTTAGATTTATCAAACTTCACATCTACCATTTCTTCAACCTTTCGGGTGAAATTGTTGTAGACATGGTATGTGTGAGAGTTTGAGCCATAACCAAGTAGGAAACCTTCATGAGACTTAGGAGAAAATTTAGAACGACGATGCTTATCAAGAATGTAGCACTTTGAGCTGAATACTCGAAAGTATCCAACTTGGGGTTTGTTACCGGTGAGGAGCTCATATGCCATCTTCTCGAGTAGCTTGTGCAGATAAAAGCGATTTGTTGCATGACAAGCTGTCTCAACCGCTTCTGCCCAAAAGTGCTTCGACGTCTTGCACTCATCAAGCATCGTTCTCGCCATTTCGATGAGCGTCCGGTTCTTCCTCTCAACAACTCCATTTTGTTGAGGTGTGTACGTAGCCGAGAACTCGTGTGAAATACCTTCTTCGTCAAGAAAGGTATCCACATTTGCGTTCTTGAACTCTGTTCCGTTGTCGCTGCGAACCTTCTTGATCTTTACTTTGAATTGATTTTGGGCCTTCCTAGCGAAGTTTTTGAAGATCTTTTGAACCTGCGATTTATCATCGAGAAAGAACACCCACGTAAATCTTGAAAAAACATCAACTATAACTAGACCAAAAGAATTTCCACCGAGACTTTTGTAGGCGTTGGGACCAAAAAGATCCATGTGAAGTAGCTCGAGTGGCCTCCTTGTGGTCACGATGTTTTTCACGGGATGCCTCCCTCCAACCTGTTTACCTGCCTGACAAGCACTGCAAAGTCTATCCTTATCAAATATGACATCGTTAACGCCAAGGATATGCTTTCCTTTAATAAGCTTGTCAAGGTTTCGCATGCCAACATGACCTAATTGTCTATGTCGTAAACAACCTTTAGAAGATTTAGCAATAAAGCAAGTTCTAGGTTGAGCCTTTTTAGTCAAATCAACAATGTATAGATCACCTCTTTGTACAATGGTAAAGACAATTTTATGATTATCTCTACGAAACACTTGGCAATCTACTTCAGTAAATAGGACATTGAAACCGAAATTAGCAAGTCTAGATACTGAAAGTAAGTTGTAGCCAAGAGATTCAACGAGCATGACATTTTGTATGGAGCTAGCATGTGATATGGCCACCTTACCGAGGCCAACCACCTTACCCTTTGAGTTATCACCAAAAGTGACATACTTTCGAGGACCATCGTTTTCAGCAAGCTCATGAAACATATCTTTATCTCCGGTCTTGTGATCGGTACATCCACTATCAAGAACCCATTCCTTTCCTCCTGGCATATATCCCCGAAGATTTGCCATAAGACCAAAGTGTCTCATTGCATCATCAAGATCAAAGTCACTATCATCATCCTCGTCATAGTATCCATGTTCAACATCGTCATGTGGTGGATCAAATCCTAGAGAGGGTGATTCATTAGAGTGAGTTTGGCAATGATCTTGTTTATGAATTTTTATAGCTTCGGAAATAATATCACTAATAATTCCAACATCTCCTTTGGCATGCATAAGGTTTGTAAGCTCAAATAGACAATCACCAAACATAGGATCACTGGAATTCATCTTACTCAAGGCAATAGACTTATGGAGAATTTCATCTAGATTTTTCAAGGAATAATTAGGAAAACGTTCCTCAAGAAATTTCCATATGGTGTAGGCACACTTAAGAGTAGGCAAACATCCAATCAAGTTTCTAGGCAAGCCTCTAATGATAAGTTCAACAGTTCTAAGATTGAGAATCATGTCAATTGACTCATCAAGAGTAGGATGCATAGGATCACCATGAGGTACACAAGGACTAGCAATGTACTTGTTCAAATGATATTGATTGAAAATCACAAGCATCTCATTTTTCCACTCACGAAAATACTCTCCATCAAGTATAGGCACTTTATGTCTAAGACTCCCAATTGTAGACTCATCCATCTTCCTCCAATGGTGTTTAAACCAAAGCAATGGAGACCAAAGCTCTGATACCAATTGAAAGGATCGAGAAGAGGTGTCTAGAGGGGAGGTGATTAGACACTAAGTACCAAAAGTTGCAGTTTTTAACTTCTTTAAGTTCAAGTGGAGTTTTGGCACAAGTTTAACAATCACAATACATAACAAGCAAGCATGCAAAGAGTATATGAGCAGCCAAAAGTAGAGCATGCAACTTGCAAGAATGTAAAGGGAAGGGATTGGAGGATTCAAACGCAATTGGAGACACCGATGTTTTTGTCGTGGTTCTGATAGGTGGTGCTATCATACATCCACGTTGATGGAGACTTCAACCCATGAAGGGTAACGGTTGCGCGAGTCCACGTAGGGCTCCACCCACGAAGGGTCCACGAAGAAGCAACCATGTCTATCCCACCATGACCGTCGCCCACAAAGGACTTGCCTCACTAGCAGTAGATCTTCACGAAGTAGGCGATCTCCTTGCCCTTACAAACTCCTTGGTTCTACTTCACAATCTTGTTGGAGGCTCCCAAGTGACACCTAGACAATCTAGGAGACACCACTCTCCAAGAAGTAACAAATGGTGTGTTGATGATGAACTCCTTGCTCTTGTGCTTCAAATGATAGTCTCCCCAACACTCAACTCTCTCTCACAGGATTTGGATTTGGTGGAAAGAAGATTTGAGTGGAAAGCAACTTGGGGAAGGCTAGCGATCAAGATTCATATGGTAGGAATGGAATATCTTGGCCTCAACACAAGTGTAGGTGGTTCTCTCTCAGAAAATGTATGCTGGAAGTGTAGGTTCGTTCTGATGGCTCTCTCCACGAATGAAGAGGAGGTGGAGGGGTACATATAGCCTCCACACAAAATCTAACCGTTACACACAACTTGCCAATCTCGATGGCACCGAATTGAGAAACTCGGTCAGACCGATTCAGCAAATCTAGTGACCGTTTGGATTTTCGGTGGGACCGACATGCAACTCGGTAGGACCGATATGGTTAGGGTAAGGGCATAACGTAATCTCGGTGAGACCAATTACACAAACTCGGTAGGACCGATTTTGGCAATAAGCTAACCAGAGAGTTGGTCAGGCAAACTCGGTGAGACTGATTACACAAACTCGGTGGGACTAATTTTGGTAATAAGCTAACCAGAGAGTTTGCATTGTAATCTCAGTAGTACTGATTACTCAAACTCGGTGAGACCGATTTTGGTAATGGACATACACAGAGATATTACAATCCCAACTTGATGAGACCGAGATCCCTATCGGTGAGACCGATTTGCCTAGGGTTTGTGGCAGTGGCTATGACATCTGAACTCGGTGGCACCGGATAGAAAGAATCAGTGAGGCCGAGTTAGACTTTTGGTTTAGGACAAATGTGGATCTGAGAAGGTAGTTGAGGGCTTTGGAGCATATCACTAAGCACTTTGAGCAAGTAAGCCATTAAGCCATTAAGCAACACCTCATCCCTCCTTGATAGTATTGGCTTTTCCTATAGACTCAATGTGATCTTGGATCACTAAAATATAAAATGTAGAGTCTTGAGCTTGGAGCTTGAGCCAATCCTTTGTCCTTAGCATCTTGAAGGGGTTCCACATCCTCTAGTCCATGCCACTTCATTGTTGAACTCGTGTGAAACATACTAGGTAAAAGTGTTAGTCCAACAAGAGATATGTTGACATTAATTACCAAAATCATCCAGAGAGCACTTGTGCTTTCAATTTCTCACCGACATTACATTCATGTTCACATGCTCATTCTAGTTGTCGGTGTTCATACTTTTTCATTGTATTATCCATGCTAGTTTATTTTCTTTTCCTGCTTTCTTCTTGTGTGTTTGAAAAACTTTGAGAAAAACCAAAAAAATAGTTATAGCTTTTAGCTAGTTTACTTTCCATGCTTGTAGTAGTCGTATTTAATGAAACCCCAAAAAAAGATTTCTCGTTCTTCTTTTGCTTGTTTAGAGCTTTCCTGTGTAAATAGTTTTTCTCGTTCTTTGAATTTCTTTTCTTTTCTTTGGGGGTCGAGAGGAGAATACCACGATGAAAATGATGAGTGGCTCTCATATACATTGTTGTTGATCTAACAAAGAGCCCATATTACCTTGTCTTCTCCTTTGAATTAAATGTTTGCAGATTCCAGCTTAGTCCAATGCACATGCACTATTATTATTATCCACACCATTCGGTCGTGCAAGTGAAAGGCAATAATGACGATATATGATGAAATGATTGAGATGAGGAAAAGCTGGTATGAACTCGACCTATCTTGTTTTTGTAAATATGATTAGTTCATCGTTCCTGATTCAGCCTATTATGAATGAAACATGTTTGCAATGACCATTAGAGATTATAGTTACTCATGCCGTGCTTAATTAGCTAGGAGTTTATAGGGTGTGGCTGAACCATCTATGATGGGGGGAGCCGACCTTGCCCGCTGGAGGTATGATTCCGATCTTTGAATCGAATTGGATTTTTTGTCCTAACCAGTGACATTTCTGTCTCAATTGAAGTCAACCAGTCGAAGTGAGATGGGGAAAAGAGGTCTGAAATAAAAAGGGAATACGATTTATGTATGGATTCCGGTAAAATACCGATGGCCCTACTTTCACCTTCCTCATCGATTTAGTGTGGTTTACCTTGCGTGCCAACATGCTATTAAAATGGTTGTGATGTAGTATGATAGGATGGTATCCTCCTTTGAATGATTCGAGTGGCTTGACTTGGCACATGTTCACGCATGTAGTTGAAACAAAATCAACATAGCCTCCACGCTATTTATGTTCATGGTGATTTAGATCCTACTCATGCTTGCACTCATTGTTGGTTAATTTTAATGCATGTTTATAACTATGTCGCTCTCTAGTTGATCGCTTCCCAGTCTCTTTCTAGCCTTCACCTGTACTAAGAAGGAATACTGCTTGTGCATCCACTTCCATAATCCCCAAAGTTGTTCCATAGGAGTCCACCATACCTACCTATATGCGGTATTTACCTGCTGTTCCAAGTAAATTTGCATGTGCCAAACTCTAAACCTTCAAATGAAATTCTATTTTGTACGCTCGAATCGCTCATGTAGCAACTAGGGTTGTCTATATCTTCCATGCTAGGTGGGTTATTCTCATGATGAGTGGACTCCGCTCATCATTCACGAGAAAATGGCCGGTAACCGGGATGCCCAGTCCCATGCTCAAATCAAATCAAAATAATTGCAAACAAAACTCCCCTAGGATTGTTGTTAGTTGGACGGTACCCGTTGTTTCAGACCAACCGTGGAATGTGCTTGTTGGTGGTGGGGGAGTATAAACTTTACCATTCCGTTTGGGAATCGCGTATAATGTATGTAGCATGGAAGATATCGAAATATCTTGGTTGTTATGTGGACAATGAAAGTATACCGCTCAAAATATTATTTATCTCTGTTTCAAAACTCGAGCTCTGGCACCTCTGCAAATCCCTGCTTCCCTCTGCGGAGGTCCTATCTATTTACTTTTATGTTGAGTCATCATCCTCTTATAAAAAGCACCAGTTGGAGAGCACCACTTTCATTTGTATGCATTGTTATTTATTTACATTGAGTATGACTATGACTGGATCTCTTTTGCCATGAATTACAATGTCTAGTCAGTCCTTGATCTTCAGGGGTGCTCTGCATTTATGTTTTGCGGTCCCAGAACAGGCTAGTGAGATACCATTTTGTTATATCATAGCATGATTGTTTTGAGAAAGTGTTGTCATCCGAGATTTATTACTCGCTAGTTGATTATGCCTTTGATATGAGTAAATGTGAGACCTAAATGTTATTGTGAATATGGTCAGTTCATGATCTTTGCTGAAAACTTGAATGTTGGCTTTACATATTTGCAACAACAAGACCAAACAGAGTTTGTCAATGTTTTTTTTATCAATTTCGGTTTGTCAACTGAATTGCTTGAGGACAAGCAAAGGTTTAAGATTGGGGGAGTTGATGCGTCTCCAACGTATCTACTTTTCCAAACTCTTTCGCCCTTGTTTTGGACTCTAATTTGCATGATTTGAATGGAACTAACCCGGACTGACGTTGTTTTCAGCAGAGTTGCCATGGTGTCATTTTTGGGCAGAAATAAAAGTTCTAGGAATGACCTAAAACTTCACGGAGATAACTTTTGGAATCAATAAAAAAATACTGGTGAAAGAATCATCTGAAGGGGGTCCACACCCTGGCCACAAGGTTGGGGGACGCGCCCTACCCCCCCTGGGCGCCCCCCTGCCTCATGGGCCCCTGGACCTCCACCGACCTCAACTCAAACTCCATATATTCACGTTTGGGGAGAAAAAATCAGAGTGAAGGATTCATCACGTTTTACGATACGGAGCCGCCGCCAAGCCCTGTTCTTCCTCGGGAGGGATGATCTGGAGTCCATTCGAGGCTCCAGAGAGGGGAATCCGTCACCATCGTCATCATCAACCATCCTCCAAATTTGAAGACATGTTCTTCCTTGGGAGGGCTGATCTGGAGTCCGTTCGGGGCTCTGGAGATCTCAACTCCAAATTTGAACACGTTGCATCTGAGGTAGTATGTTGATCGTTAGAAAAAACTGAATGACAAACTAGGACGGAAATTTGGATTCCCCTTCAATCTTGGTGATTTCCCTCTCGAAAGCACGGAACTTTCTCAGTGATGGTTCGATTTATGAAGGGCGTGTATGACGACATTAATCAAACATTCTCAGCTTTTAACCAGGGCACGGTGAGGCCATACCATGATGGCAACATGCCATGCGTCATGTTTTTCAAGCACGCATTTCATCTTTCTATAGTTGCTAACCCAGTAAATGACGTGTTTGTGGTTGACTATTGCCACACATTCCCTTGAAATCTCTGCCCATTACATGTAAAAGGCTTGAGAATTTACTAAATACCACGAGTATGGTTTTTCCAGACCATTTGTGTGCACCTTTTCATGCATTGATTGTTTGAATTTGAATTATGTGGACTAATGCCTAGAAAATGCACATAATCCCCTAATATGGTAAATGAGCCCAAAAAAAATGCCAAATTTGAGCATGTTGCATTCGAGGGGGTATGTTGATTGTAGAAAAAATTGAATGACAAGCTAGGAAGGAAATTTGGATTCCTAACCCCTTCAATCTTGCTGATTCCTCTCGAAACCATGAAATTTCCTCGATGACGGTTTGATTTATGAATGGCGTGCATGACGACATAAGACAAACATTCTCAATTTTTTACCAAGGCATGGTGAGGCTATACCATATGGCACCACGCCAGGGTTCATGTTTCCAAGCATGTATTTCATTTTTGTATAGTACCCAGTAAACACATTTCCTTGCAATATCTGCCCATTCCTTGTAAAAGGCATGAGAATTTACTAAATAGCACAATCATGGTTTTGCAGACCGTTCTCCTGCACCTTTTCAAGCATCGATTGTTTGAATTTGAATTATGTGCATTAATGCCTAGAAAATGCACATGATCCCCTTAATATTGTGAATGAACCCGGAAAAGTGCCAAATTTGAACACGGTGATTAGCAGGGTTTATGTTCATCGTAGAAAAAAAACTCATGGACAAAGGACAAAGGAAATTTGGATTCCCATTCAATCTCAGTAATTTACTATCGCACACGATTCATCTCCGTCGCCTCTGCGAACCGTGTGTGTTCACTCACACATTCAAAAGGAAAAAGAAAACCCTCGCCCCCTTCGTCCCCACCCACTCACCGCGGACTCCTCAGCAACTCTGCACCTCATCAACCTCTATCGCGGCGGCCACCCTAAGCTCGACGGTGCTGTTGTTGGCGGGCGGAGGTCACGCTCCAAACGACACGGGATTTTGCCCCTACCACTTTTCGCCGCCTATCCGCACCAACATTCTAGACTCTGGTCGACTGGGGTTTTCTGCGGGATTGGGCCGGGGATTTTTCTCATGGAGAAGGTAATCAACTTAGCAAAATATTCACTCATCTCTTATCACAATCTGTCCGTTGCTGTTATTCCGATAGAAATCACCGTGGAATCATTTTTGTTCTAGCTGATTCGTGGGTGTTCATTCATGTGTCCACAGTGCAAGCACAAATCAGGCAAAGTGTGGTCGCGGCCAGTCGGAAACGAAGTTCTATCTCACCATTCCGGATGACTTCAGGGAGCGCTCAGTATGTTCAATCTCAACCTACCACGGTCGGCATGGCCTAAATCTCGACCTACCTTTTGTTGCTACATTATCTATATATTTGCATCAAATCTTTGTTACATTATCTATTTTTAATTATATATATATTTTACTTTGTTGTCATCTATATATTGATTTGTTCTATCAGTTACTCCCACGTTTGTATCTTGCTCTGTTATTTCAATATATCTAATTTACGATCTTAATTTTCATTTCAAGCAGTACATCCCTTGCTTTGCAAGAAGAGGAGTAGAAGGAAACCTTGGGCTTTACTTTGTTGATGACTCCCAGGATGCCATATTGACAACACAACATGGACATACAATGACGGTTAGTGTAAAACTTGATAAAGATGGCCACTCCTATTTTAATGCGGACCTTTGGAGAAAAATGTCTAAGTGTTATGAACTGAAAGATGGCAATAAAATTCTAGTGCGTGGTCTAATTAACATGGATTTTTACTTCCCCAACGTCATCAGCCGATCAAAGTCTGATCGAGGTTAGTGTCCTTTCAACTTTCTCCATGCTGTCACATTACTTAGCAAAATCGGGGTATTTGTTCTGACTAATTGATCACTATTTAAGCAACCAATGGTGATTTCATTTTCTAACTCTGTTCCTAGGAAGTAACAAATTCTATTTACCAAATTATGCGCTCTATATATTTTTCTGCCATGTTTGGAATAAATAATACCTTTCCACCTTTTAAGTAGGATATGTTGGATGCATAGTGAACACCTGTATGTTACTACGCGTACCAAATTTCACTGGAAGGACTTGAAGCATGTCATAAACTTTGTTGATAATCTGACAGAGATAGCACAGTGTATGAACCTTGGATTTTGGATGGGATTAATTATACCTATGGTGCACACATTGAACAGTACCAAATGTGTGCACAAAACGATGGTAAAAGTCTTATTTTAATGTTGATGCTCATAAACTATGTATCTTCAACGATATGTTACAATTAGTTTTTATTCTACATTTCAACAAAAAATGCCCATTGTAGCAGTTCCTGGTTCTATTTCCCGACGTGGTCGAATTACACTTGTGCCTGCTAATAACGCCAAAGTGATTGCAAGGTACTGCATTTCCCACAGAAATGGAACCATTCAATTAACAAGTTCTTGCTTCTCGTGGCAATGCATCCATATTGGAAAATTGGAGACATTGTTCCACTCATGCTCTACCAAGGCACACGAGGGCTCTTCCTTTTCATTGACGAGATGCCAAGTCGCCGTGATCAAGCTGCTTCTAGCGGATAGTTGTGGTTGTTGGCCTTCAGCCTCTTAAAATGTGCTAGTTGTTACTATGTTAAGTATGTTGATATGGACCATATGGTTGTTGGCCGTTAGCCTCTTAAAATGTGATAGTTGTTACTACGTTAAGTATCTAGTATGGACCATATGGTTGTCAAAACCGTGTTACAAAGATCCTCCTTTTGTCAAATAGTGTAACCACTATATATATGTTACTCAAATGTTGTTAGCCAAGTTCTTAAATTTTATTGAAAAGTATTAGTATTGTACATAGTTCTTTGAGTTTAAGTGTGTGCCCCATGTCCAGAAGGCATTTGCATATTAACTGTCCATATTGCAAATTCACACACATGTTAACATAAGGAAACATATGTGTAACTTACTAATCATCGCACACGAGTACTCGCAGACTCATTGTGTGTGATACTCCTAGCCCCCGCAAGCAACTAGTTTGCATTTTCAAAGTTTTTTGTACACACAGAATCACACATGAACTTAGTGTATTAACCGTCTGTGTTGTAATTTCTCATCGCAAATAGTTCATCTGAGTCGGCTGTTTGCCATGTATCACACACATCTTGTTTATAGGACTCATTTGTGTTCTTTTGGCTCATCACAAACAGTTCATCCATGTGAACTGTATGCCGCATATCACACACATCTTGTTAAGTTGAACTGTTTTTATTGTGTTCCCTAATCGGAAATAGTTCGTCCGAGTGAACTGTATGCCATATATCACACACACCTTGATCTGGCTAACCGTTTTTGTTGCACTCCCAACTCATTGGAGCGAACTGTATGCCATATATCGCACACACATTGATATGGTTGCCCGTTTCTGTTGTTCTGCCTCATCGCAAACAGTTCGAATGGACTAACCGTGTGCTCTGCATCTCACACGTAACTAAAATCTGAACTGTGGTTGATGCTCCGCCATCGCAAACATTTTGCGCCTTTTTTGACGGTTCTTTTACACCATCGTCTGCGATTAATGCATCACACACAGTTTCGTCAAAGGGTCTCTGATCATAGTGTCGCGTTAGTAGCATCCTGCAGTAGTGATCTGTCAAAACATGATAGTCTATAAAGGATGCAAGAAGAATCATAATTTTTTAACTCCAATTTTTTTTGAAAATTACCACACTGTAAATTTTTTTATGGCTTACTGGATGAAAATTTCAAGAATTTATCACGTTCTGAGTTTTCTGAGGAATTAAGACAATGATAGAAAACTTTCTGTTTTCAAACAACAACATATAGACTTGCAAAATAAGCATGGTAAAGGCTACACGTGACACTTTTATTGAAGTAAAAGATACAAAACATTATTCTAAATAGCAGCAAGCAAATACAAATAAAATAAAATGACGCCCCAAGCAAAAGACATATCATGTGATGAATAAAACTATAGCTCCCAGTGAGGTTACCGATAATGTTGAAGATGAAAGAGGGGATACCTTCCGGGGCATCCCCAAGCTTAGTTGCTCGGGTCTTCCTTGAATATTACCTTGGCGTGCCTTGGGAATCCCCAAGCTTAGGGTCTTACAACTCCTTATTCTCCTCATATCGATATCTCACCCAAAACTTGAAAACTTCAACCACACAAAACTTAATGGAACTTCATGAGATGGATTAGTATGATAAAGTGCAAATCATTAACTTTGATATTGTCAAAGACAAGATTCATAATTGTTCTCAAATAATGCCTATTGTACCCTACCATTTCTACAATTTATATTGACCAATATAAGCCATAGAAACCAAAAACAAGCAAACTATGCATTGAAAACAGAATCTGTCAAAAACATAACAACTTGTAATGATCTGAACAATGACCATACTACTGTAACTCCAAAAATTCTGAAAATTAGGAAAACATAGGCAATTTTTATCAATCATTTTTAAAAAAATAAGAATTTTATCGCGTTTCAGTGTACTTAAAAAATTCTGTTACTGGGCGCAAAAGTTTCTGTTTTTGCACATAATCAAGTCAACTATCATCCACACTGTCCCAAAGTCTTTACTTGGCACTTTATTAAAAAAAGCTATAAAACATGATTACTACAGTAGCTTACTCGTGTGAACACACAAAAATTGTAGGTAATAGTGTTGGATTGTCTCCTAACAGGTTCTTTTCTTTAATTCCTTTTTAGCTAGGCATGATGATTTCAATGATGCTCACATAAAAGTAAAGAATTGAAACATAACGGGAGCATAATGAAGCATATGACTAGAACATTTAAGCCTAACCCACTTCCTATGCATAGGAATTTTGTGAGCAAACAACTTGTGGGAGCAAGAATCAACTAGCATAGGAAGGCAAAACAAGGATGACTTCAAAACTTTCAACACATGGAGAGGAAACTTGATATTATTGAGACATGTAAAAGCATATGTTCCTCTCTCATAGTAATTTTCAGTAGCATCATGAATGAATTCAACAATATAACTATCACATAAAGCATTCCTTTCATGATCCGCAAGCATAGAAACTTTATTACTCTCCACATAAGCAAATTTATTCTCATGAATAGTAGTGGGAGAAAAATCAACAAAATAACTATCATGTGATACTTGATTGGAATAATCCAATTGAAAATTGAAATCACGATGACAAGTTTCATGGTTATCATTATTCTTTATAGCATACATTTCATCATAATAAATCATCATAGATAGCATCTTTTTATCATAATCAATTTAAATCTCTTCCAAAATAGTGGAATCATTACTAAATAAAGTCATGACCTCTCCGAATCCATTGTTATCAATATTGTGACAAGATTCAACACCCTCCAAAATAGTGGGATCATTACTTAGAGTTGACACTCTTCCAAACCCACATTCATCATTGTAATCATCATAAATAGGAGGCGTGCAATCATCATAACAAATTTGCATCAAAACTTGGGGGACTAAAAATATCATCCTCATCAAACATAGCATCCCCAAGCTTATGTCTTTGCATATCATTAATATCATGGATATTTAAAGAATTCATACTAGCAACATTGCAATCATGCTTATTATTCAAAGATTTTATGCCAAACATTTTATTGAATTATTCTTCTATCAATTGAGCACAATTTTCCGCTCCATCATTTTCAAGAAAGACATTATAAAGATGAATAATATGAGGCAACCTCGATTTTATTTTTTAGTTTTCTTTTATAAACCAAACTAGTGATAAAAAAGAAACTAAAAGATTCAATTGCAAGATCTAAAGATATACCTTCAAGCACTCACCTCCCCGACAACGGCGCCAGAAAAGAGCTTGATGTCTATTACACAACTTATTCTTGTAGACTCGTGTTGGGCCTCCAAGCCCAGAGTTTTGTAGGACAATAGCATTTTTCCCTCAAGTGGATGACCTAAGGTTTATCAATATGTGGGAGGCATAGGGTGAAGATGGTCTCTCTCAATCAACCCTACAATCAAATACAAGAAATCTCCTCTGTCCCCAACACACCAAATATAATCGTAAATTGTATAGGTGCACTAGTTCGGCGAAGAGATGGTGATACAAGTGTAGTATGGATAGTAGATATAGGTTTTTGTAATCTGAAAATAAAAAAATAGCAAGGTAGCAAGTGATAAAACAGAGCAAACATGGTATTGCAACGCTTGAAAACAAGGCCTGGGTTCATACTTTCGCTAGTGCAATCTCTCAACAATGCTAACATAATTGAATCATATAACAGTCCCTCAATGTGCGACAAAGACTCACTCCAAAGTTTTTATCTAGCGGAGAACATAAGATGGAATTGTTTGTAGGGTACGAAACCACCTCAAAGTTATCATTTCCGATCAATCTATTGAGCTATTCATATAAGTGTCATGAACAACCCTAGAGTTCGTACTAAAATAACACCATATGATACGCATCAACCAACTCTAATGTCACCTAGATACTCTAATGTCACCACAAGTATCTGTGAGTCATTATACGATACGCATCAAGAAACTTCAGATTCATAATATTCAATCCAACACAAAGAACTTCAAAGAGTGCCCCAAGATTTCTACCAAAAAAAGTAGGACGAAAACGTGCATCAACCCCTATGCATAAATTACCCCAATGTCACCTCGGGAATCCGCAAGTTGAGTGCCAAAACATACATCAGGTGAATCGATATAATACCCCATTGTCACCATGGGTATTCATATGCAAGAAATACATCAAGTGTTCTCAAATCCAACAAGTATTCAATCAATAATAGTGAAACCTGAAAGGTAAAAACTCAATTCATCACAACAGGATAGAGAGGGGAAAACACCATATGATCCAACTATATTAACAAAGCTCACTGTACATCAAGATTGTGCCAAATCAAGAACACGAGAGAGTAGCTACTTGTACATACCCCTAGACCCAAGGGTGAACTACTCCCTCATCATCATGGTGGCCATCGAAATGATGAAGATGGCCTCCGGTGATGATTTCCTCCTCCAGCAGGGTGCCGGAATAGGGCTCCAGATGGTATTTCGAAGGTATAGAGGCGTGCGGCGGGGGAGTCCAAGTTATAGGGTTATTTCTGGTGGTTTCTCTATTTATAGGATTTTTTGGCGTTGGTCTCACGCTATGATGGGTCACAGGGTGCCCACTACCCACCAGCCCACGGCCAAGGCCCCTGGCGCTCCCTGGTGGGTAGTGGCCACCTCCTTCATCTTCTGGTCCTCCAACAATGCTTCTAGTGCCTCTTTTCTTTCAAAAAAATCATCAAAAAGTTTCGTTGCATTTGGGGAACTTTTATTTCTGCACTGAAAACAACACCACAGTAGGTCTGCTAGAAACAACGTCAGTCCGGGTAAGTTCCACTCAAATCATAACAAAACCCTATAGAATTATTGTAAACATGGCATGAATATATACTTCATAAATTATAGATACGTTGGAGATGTATCAAGCATCATTAAAATCATCATGCCTAGCGAAAAAGCATTAAAGAAAAGCACTTGTTGGGAGGCAACCCAATATTTACCTTTTTTGTTTTTGTGTTTCTACATGATTAAGGTACTGCAGTAATCATGTTTTGTATCTTTTCTTTCAATAATGTGCCAAGTATGACCTTTGGGATAGTGTGGATGCTTGTTCATTTGATTCCATGCAGAAACAGAAACTTTTTTGTCCAGTATTGAATTGTTTATTTATACTGGAACATGATCAATTCTGATTTTTTTACACAATATTATGTTACAAATTGTCTACATTGTACTAATTGTTCACAATTTTAGAGTTGCAAAAGTATGACTGGAAAATGCATCTTTACATGTTGTACTTTTTTTGATAGATTTTGTTTTGACTGCATATTTTGCTTCAAGTTTTTATGGCTTATATTGGGGGATATAAATTGTGGAAATGATATAATATGGTAGGCACTATGTGGCAATAATTATAAATCTTGTATTGACAGTACCTAAGTAAATGCTCTATTTTTATTATACTGACCCATCTCATGAGTTCTGTTAAAGTTTTTTGTGAATGAAGTTTCAAGCTTTGGGTGAGATGGCGATATGAGGAGAATGAGGAGAGGCAAGAGCCTGAGCTTGGTGATGCCCAAGGAACCCCAAGGTAATATCTAAGGAATACTCAACCGCCTAAGCTTCGGGCATCCCCTCTTTTGTCTTTAATACTATCGGTATACCTCACTTGGAGCCATATTTTAAATCTTCACATAATATGTGTTTTGCTTGGAGCATCTTTTCGTTTTGTTTGTTTTATTTGAGCAAAAGAGGGTTTCCCCTCTGATTTCATTTAGAGAAACCAATAGTAGTCAAAAGGTTCGTGGCAACAGCCAGGCCAAACTAGCAATTTTACATAGTAGGCACCCCAGGAGCTACACTCACACGAGGAAGTCTAATACTGAAAAAGAGCAACTAGAACTAGCAAGCCACTAGTACTTCCCAAATGCAAAAGAAGCTCACATGAGCGACAGAGAGAACTCCCAAAGGGGGACGACTTGAGCTCCAGCTAAATCCCCAGTCTTCGAACGCCAATCCTCCATCCCTGAGAGACCCGGTAGATCTCATTGCCACCTGTTCGATGAGTCTTGCTCCCAACATCAGTAGTTTCCCTCTGAGTCCTTTACTTGTAACACAACCCAGTCCGAGATCCAATTGCACATCAGTTTAATCAGACACAAAGTATCATTCATCCTTTTTCTACAAAAATAATATCATTACAACATTTCCAAATTGCTCAAAGAATCTGCAGTGCCAACCAGGACCAATTTCTTATCATTTTTAGGGAAACTTCTTGCTCATTTTCTGAAACAATCATTTAGATCAATAGGAATAGAACACACATCAAAGCACATCAAATCAAATTCCAAATGAGCCTAGCAACAGAACATGAAAAGAAAAGGTGGTCAATATCTTCACTTTTTTCCATAGAACACACAACTCTTGTCCCCTTTCCACCCCTTGTTAAGAGATTGTCCCTAGTCAAGATACTTTTTCTGTTTAGCAACCACAGAAAAAATTATCTTGGTTGGAATCTTAATAGAAACTTTTGTGGGAGTCCACGGTTAACTTTTATCACATGCATGTATAGAGATTTCATAGAAAACACTCTATCAGAAGTGAGCATCCACATTAGTTTATCTTTACCCCCATGCATCTGAACTTCCTCATATCTATGTTTAAGAATAGTCAACAATTTTGTTGATTCACCATACAGAGATCTTTTGAAAGAAAAATTATGCCACCCTTTATCAATAGCGTCACAGACTGAGATGCCACGATCACTCCTGATGAAATAAAGCGAAGGGTAAGCATCTTTCAGAGGCTTATCACCTACCCACCAATCTTCCCAGAACCTAGTGTTTTTACCATCTCCAAGACGTTTTTCAATATGTTGATAAAAATATCTTTCATTTCCATAAGACCAGACCAAAACTGAGAATTCCCAGTCTTATGAGTCACCTCAAAAATGCATTTTTCTTTCACATATTTTTCTAAAAGGAGTTTTTGCCATAATCCTTCCTCACTTTCCAATTTCCACAGCCACTTTGTTAGCAAAACTTTATGAAAGATCTCTAAATTTAAGATTCCAAACCTCCTTGTTGTTTTGGCATAGAAAAGGTTCTCCAATTCACAAGATGGTATTTCTTCTTATCTTCATCAGCTAGCCACACCAATCTAGCTCTATAGAAATCAACTTTTTCTTTACCCCAGTTGGGAGGGGGTAAAAGGACATCATATAAATTGGTATATTAGTCAGACATGACTGAACCAGTGTGACTCTCCCAGCTATGTTCAACAACCTCCCTTGCCAACAAGAACACCTCCTTTCAAATTTTCCAGTCACAGTTTTCCATAGTTTATTTCTAATCCTAACATCAGAAATAGGAAGGCCTAAGTATTTCAAAGGCGCTTATCCCAATTCACAAGTAAAGATTTCCTGATATAAGGAGGCTTTATTGACAGCTTCCCCAAATAGGGAAATCTCACTTTTATGAAAACTAATACTAAGACCAAACATTTTCTCAAAGTCAGTTAGTATAAATTTAAGGTTTCTCATGCTCCCTTCATCATCTTGTAATAAAAACTAGTATCATCAGCATATTGCAGCATATTCTCCACATTTTCATGAAATTCAGTCAACACCCCATTTATAAACTCTGAAGTTCTAGCCTTATCTCGAATAATTGCCAATGCATCAACAACAAGGTCAAACAGTAAGGGAGATAAAGAATCCCCCTGTCTCAGTCCTTTGTGGGTTTTGAAGAAGGAACTAACTTCTTCTTTGACTTTAATGTCCACCTGCCCCCCTTTCATGGTGTGCATCACCCAATCACACCACTTATCATGAATTTTTTTAAGTTTAAGCATTTTGTGCACAAAAGTCCATTTTATTTTATCATACGCTTTCTCAAAATCCACTTTAAACAACATATCATTATACTTTTTAACATGAATTGTGTTTAAAGCTTCATGAAGGATCACCATTCTTTCCATAATATATCTCCCTTTTACAAAAGCAGTTTATAAGGGAGAAATAATAGGGTTAACCACCTTACTAAGTCTATTCACCAGAACTTCAGTAATTATCTTGAAATTGACATTTAACAAATAGATAGGTCTAAACTTTTGAATTTGTTTAGCATCTTTAGTTTTTGGGACGAGAGTAATGACCCCATAATTGATTCTAGAAATATCTGCCTTTTCAGCATGGAAATCATCAGGCAGAACCTTGAGAATACACTTGATCATTTCCCAAAAATATTGATAGAAATCAAGAGGGAAACCATATGGACCATGGCTTTTGTTTTTTTTTCATCGAGAAGACCACAACATGTTACTCTTCCATAGAGAAGGGTTTTAACAATTTTCGGGCATCCTAAGAGGAAATTGATTCAGAATCTTGAATGTTTAGAGCAATGGAAGAGAAATCAACTTGACCAAATAGTTTTTTTTATAAAAATTAGTAATATATCTCATGTGGTTTTCATATCCTTCAATCACCCCTTCCTCTTGCTCCAGAGACAACATCTTATTCTTCCTCCTCCTACCATTGACCTTAGCATGGTAATATCTAGTACTAGAATCACCCTCTTTAATCTCTTTATCTTTATATCTTTATAGCCATTTTACTTCTTTTTTTAAGAAGTTCATTTAATTATCTTCTTAATTTTTTGCAAATATCGACCATGAGCTTTAGCCCAATATTTTCAGCAGTCTTATCTATCTCAATTAATCGATCTAACAACTCCCTTTTCTTTTTTCTATAAGCAGCATTAGCATTTAAGACCCATCCCTGATTTTTTGTCTAAGTAATCTCATTTTTTTGCCAAACATACGTATTAGAGCCCACACATGGGGTGTTCCCATGTTTCTCAACAAATTCCTTAATTCCCTCCATCAACATCCAGGAAGTTTCAAATCTAAAGATGAGGGGGGAGGATTTGTGAACACCAGTATCAAGAATCAAAGGAGTATGATCAAAAATTTCTCTTTCTAATGCAGGAACCAAAGCATGGGGGTATTTGTCTTCCCAATCAGGACAGATCAAAACCCCGTCCAATTTCTCGAAGGTAGGAACATGTAAGTTATTAGCCCAGGTGAAGTTTCTACCATTCAAAGGGAGCTCTCTAAGCCCAGCATGTTCAATAATTACATTAAAAATAAAACTCTAGTGATCAGTATACCTAGGTTTATTTTTATCAGCATTACTTCTAATAATATTGAAATCCCGCCAATCACACATGGCAGGAGATTATCATGGTAAATCCTAGAAAGTCCAGCCAGAAAATAAGCCTTCCCATCATTCTAGGCGTCGCCATATTCCAGTGAAATTTAGCAATTTTATCAGATAAGGGAAGTCTAACAAAATAAACCCATTTTTCAACATGAACAATGTCAACAGAATCATTATTAATGCCAACTAAAATACCACCAACTTTACCTTTGGGTGAAATCCACTCCCAAAGAAAACTTCTACCAGCGGACAAATTATGTAATTCATTTTGAGAGAAATCAGATTTAATTGTTTCTTGAAGCCCAATAAAATCTAGCTTCTTTTCTATAATAGTTTCTTTAACAAATCTTTTTTGAATATCTTGCCCAATCTCCCTAACATTCCAAAACATGCCTAGCATGTCTTTTTTTCTTGAGTTTTTTGCCCCCCACCCCAATGGACATGGTGTGCTTCACACAACTATTTGTTGGTGAGACGCCTCTCTTTTTATTATTGCTAGAGAAAATCTTTTTAAAATGATCATAATAATCCATTGCCACCTCTGCATCAGAGTGGTGTTGGTCTTTCGTTTTGTTTGCTATTTGATACAATTCTAAGATATGAAAATTTTGAATTGGAGAGAGTCTTAGCTACCTATTTACTTAACTGCTCTTTGTTCTTCACTTATATCTTTTAGAGTAGTTTATTGCTTAGTCATGTGCTTCATTATATTTTTAGAGTAAGAAATTTATGAATGAATTGAATGTCATGTGCTTCATTTATCATATGTATATTGAGAAGTAAACATGCTTCCTCTGTTTAATCCGCTAAAGTAGAAGTGAGACTATGATAGTACATATCTTTAATCAAGTAAGAGACTTATATTATAATGATAATGAGCATTAGTTTTATTAAGTTGAACCTATCATGTGTGGTGATAATTATCTTCCAATGAAGGACGGATGATTGACTTGGCACATGTTTACACATGTTTGATAAATTCCAAATTCAGCCTTGGTGGTATTAAGATTTGTACGTTATCACCATGATTATATTTTCTTAATAATGTTACTTTGCATGCATTCTCCTAATAGAAATTTGTTGAGCATTGTATAAGTAGGATGGTATGTTCAAATTGGAGTACCTAGTCGTCATCCTTAATTCATTGACTGCTTTATGTTTGCAATATAATCATGAAATATTGTGAGATACTTCATTATCACTTTATGATTTGTCAAACTTATTAGAATGATGTTACTTGTTATTAGAATTATCATTGCCTATGTGATCAAAGGTATGTTCTATTCTAGCATTCACATTTCATAATTTGTTTCTTTTATCATTCACCTACTCAAGGACGAGCAGGAATTAAGCTTGGGGTTGATGATACTTCTCCAACGGGGCGGATAGTGGCTAGTGACAGTTGTTGTTTTCTGCTTGTTTTTGGTTTTACATAAAATTGATACCTACAAAGGTCCAAACATGGTGAAACTTTTTGATGATTTTTTATGAACATAAGAGACCCCTGAAGCTTCGGAGGAGGAGCAAAAGACCCAAGAGGTGGCCACAAGTCAGGGGGCGTGCCCTGGGGGGGCCACCCTGGTTTGCTTGTCCCTCTCAACAATGTTTGGCGTGATTCCAACACTGAAAAATCCTATAAATAGAAAAACCCATAGAAAGAAACCTAGAATTTTTGTTCCACTACCACAAACCTCTATTCTGAAGCGATCTCATCCGGAGCCCTTTTCCGTCACTCTGTCGGAGGGCGGGCCATCACAAGAGGCCTCTTCATCATCCTTGCCGCCTCGATGATGATGCGTGAGTAGTTCATCCCCGGGCTAAGGGTTTGTACCAGTAGCTATGTGTTTGATCTCTCTCTCTCTCTTTCTCTATCTCTCTCTCTCTCTCTCGTTCTTTATTTGATAAGATCTTGATGTATTATGAGCTTTATCAATATAATTGGATCTTATGGTGTTCTTCCCTCTCTATCTCTTTTATGCTAAATTGAGTCTTACTCTTTGAAATTTCTTTACGTTGGATTGAATACTTTGGATTTGAGATCACTTGATGCATGTCTTAACTTGCGGATACCCGTGGTAACATTGGGGTGTTCTAGATGACATAAAGGTTAATTGATACGTATCATATGGTGTTGTCGTAGTATGATCTCTAGGACTATTCGCGACACTTTCGGGGTGGTTCAATAGATTGATTGGAAACACAACATTGAGGTGGTTTGCTACCTACGCGATTTCATCCTACTTTCTCAATAGAAATAGAAACTTTGGAGTGATTCTTTGCTGCACTTTGGGGGATTATCATGTGGTTCAATTATGTTAATGATGTTGAGATATTGCACTAGTGAAAGTATGAACCCTAGGCCTTGTTTCTAATTGTTGAGACACCATTTTCACACACTTTTGTTACTTGCTACCTTGTTGTTTTTATTTATTCAGATTTTAAAAAGCTATTTCTACCATCCATATTACACATCTATCATCACCTCATCGCCGAACTAGTGCACCTATATAACAGACAATTGTATTTGGTGTGTTGGGGACACAAGATATTATTTGTATTTGATTGGAGGATTGTTTGAGATAGAACCATCTTCATCCTACACCTTTCACAGATTGATACATCTTAGATCATCCACTTGAGGGAAATTTGTTGTTCTCCTATAGAACTCTGCGCTTGGAGGCCCAACAAAGTATACAAGAATAAAGTTGCGTAGTAGACATCAAAAAACATCCCTATTGGTCCTATACAAGTAAATGATAGTTTTCAGATGAACAACTTGTTGATGTTATTGTTTCTCTCATTGGAACCCTTGGTTTGCTGATTACGCAAATTACATTATTACTAAATACATATCACCACCTCACTTACATACCGAAAAAAGAAAAAGTTCTTCTTTGATTTGATACATTACTTTTGGGATGATCGCCATCTATATAAAAATGAGTGGATGGTGGACAAAAGTGACTTGTTCAGGAGTACGACCACGATGAGACACAAGTAATCTTGCGAGTTCTCCCCTAAGGTTCCATACACCTCCAGCGACACCGTTTGAGTTTCCCCCAAGGGCGACATCTCCTTGCTGCAACGACGGTGTCCTCTGTATCTGTTGCTGCTCGGACTGTTCTAGGGGTTAATGTGGTTAGCTGCCTCGTGTTTGGAGGCATGACGGGAGAATCGAGAGGCATGGCAAATTCTTCTGAGGTTGGTGGTTCACGTGGATAGAAATTGGAGGATCCAACCTCCCTGTTGGAGAGGTTGCATCTAGAGGATGATGAATTTGAAATTTTGGTCTGGGAAGAGGAAGTACATAAATCTGGAGAGAAACCCAAGTGGCTTGCTGTAATACCCTAGATTTTCACTCGTGGAAAAATCATTTAACAAGTTTTGGTTTCTGTCTTTTTCTTCTGGTATTCTTGGATTTTATTTTAACTTGGTGTGTATGTGATGATGATTGACTTGCCTTGTGCCTCAATCCTAAAAGCCCACCCAAGTTTCTTGACCCTAGGAATGTTTTGCCTTAGTATCTTACCTTTTAAAACCTAAATCTCATTTAGTTGGAATTAAACCCTTGAGACCACCATTACCAAGGAACCCCAATTTCCTTTGACCCCTCGGCCCTCAAAACTGGTGAAGATGATCTTAGCATCTATTATGGGCTCTAGTAAAAAAATTGGCCAAAAGAAAGAAAAAATGGGTTTTCCCCTGTAAGGCATACGCACCATTTTTGCCAGTTTCCACAACAACCCCTATTTTTGTTGCTTGGAAAGTTCCCAAATAAGTGGTAGAGCTTCTACTATAGGTATCTTCACCATTTCCATCCTAAAACCAATGCCTATAGTTCAAATTTTGACCAGAGCATCCATCCTAAGTTTCTGCCAAATCTGACGACTTGTGAAGCAAGTGCATTGTGTTCTTATCCTATGAATCTCATTTTTTCCACACAGCCTAACCTAGCCACGTGATGCCTATCCACCAATTTTGAGCCTCACACAACTCCTACAACTCATTCCACAAATTCTAGAAACCCGCCTTGTGAAGGAAGTGCATTATGCACATACCCATTTAAGCTAAAATTTGTCATGAAGATTAACCATGACAAGGCACCACTACCACCCAAAATTCAGCCAAATACATCACTCCTTTTGACCACAACAAATTCCCCAAGTTTTTGGCCAGAAATCATGTCTGTACATGAAGCACCACGTGCACCCACCCAAATGCTTTGAAACTTTGCAAACATACTCACCATCCTATCAATCTACACCACACCAAAACTCAACTTCATAACCCAAGCCAGTGACCAGGGGCTGAGTGCAAACATCTTGTTGACATTAGAGATTTTGGATGATCCAGTTTGATCTAATCCACTAAAAACCCGGTAAATTACACCTAGAGATGCAAGATACCTTGACAACCACATTTGACAATGTTAGAGGAGTCTGGAATGTCCCAAAGCATGCACACACATCGTGACCACAACAATGTCATGCCAAAAACTTTGTTCTGCGTGACCCAGTGCCACTGTCGTCGTCTCCCTGCGGCCCCCTCGTGTCCCAGCATGCCATCCCCCGAGCCTCTCACCACCGCCTGCATGCTCCCCACGGCACGGCGTTGCCGTGGCCAGCACGTCGGTAGCCCCGCCGCTTGCTGCCAAGCCGCCCCCACTTCCCGAGCTCCCACGCACGCCCATGAACCTCCCAGCCCCCCTAATCCTCTCCCAACGCCCGCAAAATTCCAAGACACCGCTAGCGAGCCCCCGAACCCCGGCCAGAGAAGCGTGGTGACCAAGTCGATCCGCCAATGTCGGCCATCTGTTTAAGCAACCCCCGCACCTCACAAATGCCACACACCTCTCCCTCTCCATCCTAGCAACCTCCTTGCACATCCACATGAGCTCCTGGGCTCGTAGTCCACCACCACGTCCACCATTGCCGCCACTGACTTCCCTTAAATTCAAGCCACCCAGCCAACCCCCAGTGTATCCTAGCTACACCCAGAGACCCCGACGATCGTCACAGCGCCACCCATAACCTCAAATTCGACAAGGGACCACCAGAGCTTCGACAAAGCATTTCCTTTCATAAAAAGTAAACTTTACTTAATCCAAAAATATGTTCAGACAAGCATACAAACAATTTAAATTTCAAGCACTATCCACAACAGCTTCAAACATAAATGCCATATCGTTTGCACATTGCAACATAACCAGCCCTCCATATTCTAAATTAGGCACTACCCCTAGTTCTTAGCCCTACTAATCAAATTCTTGCAGCACATCAATAGCAATATTAGATAGGATAGGTGAGAGGGGATCCCCTGCCTCAACCCTTTCCATGTTTCAAAATAAGGACCTATTTGTCCATTGACCATAACTGCCAGACTACCACTCTGGACAATTTGTTTAATCCAGCTAATATACTTGGTACGAAAACCTTTCAATTCTATCACATCAAATATAAAATCCAGCTGATTTTACCATATGCCTTTTCAAAATCTTTTTTAAACATCACTACACCATTTTTCTTTCTATGAATTTCTTTCAAGGCCCCACACAAAAGTAACATCGGATTTTGGCATATACCTACCTTTAATAAAAAGTTGTTTGTACAGGAGCGACAATCTTAGGAGCTATAACAGTAGTTCTATTGTTCACTACCTTATCAACCAACTTGAAACTACATTGTTTATGCAAATAGGCGCATACTACATCTTAAGCATTTTAGCATCTTGACATTTAGGCAACAAGGTTAAGATTCCAGAGTTCAGTAATCTAGACGACTCAATTGTACTATGGAAAATTCATTAAACAAATGCAACATAGAATCTCCTACTACCATATACAAACACCTGAAATTGGAATAAGTGTAGATACTTTACAAGCATGAGCTCACCCGTGAGAGAGCAAAATGAAGGATGCAAAAACGAAAGCAATCACATAGACCTAAAAGGACACAGGCCAATTGCTTGAGCCGAGCAGCCGACCTCCACACTTGAACACGATCTAGCTTAGCTAGAGAGAGAACGGGAACATCATCTTTGCTTAATTAGGAAGCAATACTTCGCATCGGCACACCAAAACAGATTGGGGACGACGAGAGACAAAAACGGAATCATGCATAGACGAGCTAGCAGTAGATACATTTACTATTTTGTTTCGGCTGCCGGATGAAACGCATCGGCCATTTCGATGGCGCTGACAAGCTTTGGCTTTGCCCGTGCATGCGATGCAGCTCCGACCGCAGCCAAAGGCTCCAGTTGCGTGGTCTTCTAGGCACTTCCACCCACCGGCGTCCGGTTCCACACGCGGCGGCTGCTCCGGGCTGCTGACCTGTGGGCTCCTCCATCCCATCCCGGCGACGAGTCACCGGGCCGTAACCCGGCCCACGTGTACCGCTGCGGCGATCCACGTCGACGCCCCGCAGCACGGGCTCTCCCGCTGGCTCCCGGGACCCGCACCCCGCCTCCTCGTTTCACGAGCCCGTCGCGCTGCATGCTGGGCGCCGCACGCGGCGGCTCCACGTGTCCACGCGCCCGCTGCTGCGTGGAAGGAATAGAGGCCTCCCTGTGCATACGCGCGACGTGGCCGCCCCGGACGGGCCAGATGCTCCCCATCCGGCCGCAGAGGCGCCGGTGCACGGTACCACCTGTCCGAGGCCCTCGCGCCGCCTCCCGGGAGAGGATATTTAAAGCGGGGGCAGGGGCCCCGCCGTACTCTCGCTTGGCACCGCTCTCCGCCTTGCGCTCGAGATCTCATCCGATCCTCACCCCACCCATGCCGACTGATCATGGCAGCAGCAGCGACGGCGGCCACCAGGCGCAATGTCGGCGGAGGGGCGCCAGCGTCGACGTCGAGCTCCGCGCCGCCATGGCGCTGGCCGACATGGCGGGGGCCGGGGCCGGGGCGGCCGCCGACCACGCGCTCCCGGCGCAGCACCTGCAGCACGCCGCCGCCCCAGCAGCTCAGGTAATCGATTTCGCCGATTAGCTAGCTGGCCCTATTTTGGTTTTCGGTTTGGAAGGATTTGGATTGATTTGGCCGGCCGTGCGTGGGTAGCAGGCGGCGATGGAGCACGAGGACGAGGAGCTGGCGAGCACGAGGCTCAGCCTTGAGCTGGGCAACGTCGGCATCCAGTCCTCCCCATGTTCCAGCAGCTCCAGCGGCGCCGGGCAGCAACCGCCGCAGTCGTCCGCGGCCGTGACGGGATACGGCCTCAGCAGACCGCGGCACATGCTCACCGAGGTAATTAACTCGCTCACTTGCTACGTTGCATCGGCTAACCCCTGCAAATTACACCCCCCCCCCCCTCCATCTCCACCGGGGCGTCGTCTGAGCCGCCAATCGACGAAACATTGCAGGCAGAGAAGGAGGCGAAGCGGCTGCGGCGCGTGCTCGCGAACCGGGAGTCCGCCCGGCAAACCATCCTTCGCCGCCAGGTGATTAATTGCTAGCTAGCTCCATCCATGTGCACATTAATTACCACCACAGCTGACGTGGCATCAACCGTGTCTGATGATTCTGACACGATTCGCGCCGTGTCGTCGTGTCCAGGCGATCCGGGACGAACTGGCGAGAAAAGTCGCGGATTTAGCGTCGCAGAACGAGAACATGAAGAAGGTACTGTAATTAAGCAGCGTCATGTATATTCATGGAGGATCTTGAAATGTCAGATCACCATCAAGTTGCTTAATTAATCCTGAACGGTGCAGGAGAAGGACATGGTGCTGGAACAGTACCTCACGCTCAAGGAGACGAACAAGCAGCTGAAACAACAGGCACATCATCTATCGCTTTCCTTCCTTTAATTTCCTTTTTTCCCGTCATCCATTATTAGTACTCCCCCTGCCACCACCTTAGGCAACGGAAAAGAAAAGAAAAGAAATCCCAGAAGGGAACCTAGTATGTTCCAATCCAGCTCCAGTTGTGCCCCCACGAGAGGACTACCAGTCACCGCTGCAGTACACCTATGCTAGTAGGCGTACTAATTATGGTCAAACCGGGGGCCTGTCAATCGCTCGTGTCTGTATATTATTTACATTTTGCTCCGACAGTGATGTTCGGACAATAATATACTCTATGTGCCCTCCCTTCTGTATTTGTCTTTTGCTTCTTTGGGTATGTGCTTGCTTTCTCGGCACGAACACATGCGTGTGCGCCAACTTGCTGATGCGTCCGCATATCTGTCCAGCCGGGTGGTCGGTCTAGTCGGTTCCGCGATCGGGATCCGGTGGAGGATTGCGGCACGGGTTTGGGCCTGCTCGTGCAGGTAGCGGCCATGTGTACGTACGTAGCTCGGTGCATCATTGACGGACAGGTGACGATCCACGGTTGGGCAAGCGGCCAAGGAGCATCGCGACTTCAGATCGATCTCGGTCTGGGAGGCTATTGTGTTCGGTCTGGATAAACTCTTGAGGCGAGCTAGCAGGGCGTCCACCCTTCGCGAAATTTCCATGGATGCCGTGGCACGGTGCACCGGATCAAACCGGCAGGATGCTGATAGAATCTCGGCAAACTTCGTTACGGGTGTCTCTAATAAAGTCTGAACCAAGAAACGGAAGCAGTCCGTTCTAGAATTATTATTTGGATTTTCTTTTAAATTAAAAAAGCGACCGATCGGTGGAAACGCATGCCAGCCTCGCCATGCATGCGCCATGTCGGCGGTGGGGTGAGCCATACAAAATGTTGATGCCATGGCAATGGCATGCAGCAATGGTTGCACGCGGCAACAGTGGTTCCTCTGAATGATTCTTCTTGTTTTTCCTCATCTTTCGACAGATCTGGAAACAGTGAAATTCGTTGAATATGATCGTTGCACGTTTCACTAGTCGGCGGGCAGCTGGCTCTTCATCAGGCACTAATAATAATAGTTAAACAACATGCGTTCGCCAGACGGAGCACTACTTTTCTCTCTACGTACTGTGGAAGAACATGCGAAATCTTTTCTCGTGCCTGAACTTGTCACACGCAAAGTAAGTGCTAAGTGCTGAGTCGGGTAATTAACTTTTTTGTCTGTCTTTGCAGGTGGCCAAGACGACCAAGAAGAAGCCGTCGTCTACACCAGCGATCACGCCCATGGACATCGCGCCGCCCGCACAGAGCGCGGAGGCCACCCCGCCGCAGACACCGCCGCAGCCAAGCTTCCTGTACAGCGCGCCGCCGACGTCCATGCCTGTGCCCTACGTCTGGGGCTCCTGGCCCCCGTGCGGTCCGGGGGTGTACGAGCATGGTGGCAACCCGGCTGGCATGGCGGGACACGCTCCGACGCCGCTCTGCGTCCCGCCGGCCTGCGCGTGGTATTACCCCGTCGTCGCCGCTTCCACCGACCCCCGCGGCTCGCCGCCGGCCTACGTGCAGCCGTTCCAGGAGCCGACAGGCAGTGGCGGGACGGCCGGGGAGGACACCGACGACGACCCTTGCTCGCTGACCCTCGCCATCGACGCTGCCGACAAGAAGAGCCCCGCCGCCGGTCCCAACGCTTACCAAAGTAGCAGCGGCGTGGTGGGGGCAGTGGGGCTGCAGGTCGCGCTTAGCGGCAGAGAGAAGGCGGCGACGGCGGCCGAGGCGAGGAAGAGGAGGAAGGAGCTCACCAAGCTGAAGCAAATGCACGGCGGAAGCCGCCATGGCGCTGGCGAGCACTGGTGAGTGAGCTGCTAATCATGGCAGGTTACTAGGTGATCGAGGACGCATGCATGCATGGCACTACTGCCGCTGAGTCACTGACAAGGCATCGGTGATCAACTGATGATGACGATTGGTTCCTTGGACGCAAGCAATAGCACTGATATTAGTACAGCTCCTACCAATTTTTCTAATGTTCTTAATATTTCCATCTCGTTTGTCTAAGAACGTAGGTTTGCATTTCAGTTACGCCCCAAGGCACTGAAGAAATGTATTCGGTTTTGTTTTGAGATTCTTTGGTGCAATCTGTAACCGGATAAATAACTAGTGGTCCGATCATGTATAGCACCGGAGTTGTGCGTAATGTAACGATTCTTTACGTCCCAGAAGCATTTTTTTGTACCACACACAACAAAGTAAATCAAGCGAAGTAAGGAATATCTATTCTCGTTGTCCTAACATGGCTCGTCACCTAAACTTGAATCTGAAATATACCGGGACTTAAGAGTAACTCTAGCAGATTTTCTACTAAACAGTCTTAGTACTAAGTCTCAGTTATATACGCGAGATCTTTAAGATTCCTGTGTTAGTCGATTGAGACCTAGTCACACTCATCTATAGAACCTCACAATCCCGATTGAAACCTAGTCACACCCATCTATAGAACCTCACAATCCTTATAATTTCTGTACGTTCGGCCCGTAAGAATATACAAACGGACCATATATTCCCAACTTCGCCACTATATTTACCTGATCCCGGCCAATTTAGGGTTCCCATCTGGCATTTCTCCAACCCATATCTCTCGCAATCTTCATACTCCAGCGACTGATTCTTGCACACACGCACCCGTTTAGAGCACATCAATGGCCGGCGGAGGTCGCCAAAGAGCGCGGTGCCCTCTCCTGCAACCGCAGCTCGAAAGCGTGCCAAAGAGTGCGGCGCCCTCTCCTGCAACCATGACTGGAAAGCGTGGAGCAGCTTCCACGAGGTCGGGGATGCGCTTTGGCCCACCACCAAGGGGCTCCGCGAGGCGGAGATCGAGCTCGCCACCGCAAGGGACGTTGTGGCGGCCGGTGAAGACTCCGTCGAGCAGCTCGAGGAGGCGAAGAAGGGGTACGAGCTCGCATACATTCTTTACGGGTCAGCGACCGAGTTCTACCTCAACACGAAGCCCTAAACTAGTTTAGATCAGGTTTTTACTATGTTTTTAAGTTTGTATGTTTCAATGTATGAACTCCGGTGATGAACTATCGTGGCACGAACTTTATGTTTCAAATATGCATTATGGTTTAGCGGATCTATTCTGTCGTGGATTCCGCGGTACCGCAAATTTGTTTGTATTGATTTCGAGAGAGTACAACTTACAGGTTGATCGGAGTACAAGTTACGTCTTGATCTACCGCTAAATCTCTATATGTGTCTCTGTGTGTATGAGGTTGATGTCTACGAGCCTTACCCCTCGGTTTACATATGCACTGGGAGTATTTAGGGTTTACACATAGGTCGGCTACGTGTAAGGCAATCGTGGTGTAGATAACCTCTAAATCTTGAAGTAAGCGCCAACTCTTCGAAAGCATCCCATCTTGGCGCTCCTGGGCCTGACAAATGTGGCCCACTGGAAAATCATCATGGGGGTCCTCTGCCAACCCACATGGCCGGGGGGAGACATGGTGAGCACCCCATAATCTAGGACACCATTGTAACATCATTCCTACAAAGACATGTGAGGATCTACTACATGTACTTCGTTTCTGCTCCTAATTTTTGCATTCTACTGTGTCATGAAGTCAAAATAATCATCATCCATTTTTCTTCATTAGGGTTTCCGAATATTCAAGTAATCCTTAGAAGGCTAACAATTTTTCATCAAGGCATCAATACATGTATTTTTCAACAACATCCTCTACTAAATACGAAGATAAAATGAACCATTTTTCCCGATGGTTAATGTATTTGTGCATATCAACTTGTACTATGTCTTCACTGCATGCATTTTCGCACAAACACTATTTTTATTAGTTTATTATTGTTCCCCTATAGCGTAGAACAGTTTCTTCTAAAATATCATCCTATTAGCGGTGTTCATTGGTACTCCCTCTATAAAGAAATATAAGAGCGTTTAGTTCACTACTTTAGCGATCTAAACACTCTTATATTTCTTTACAGAGGAGTAATAATATGTTCATCCATAATTTTGGACAACGACTTTTAATAGCAGAACCAGTGGTGTTGTAGATGAGTGTTATTTTTACACTCCTCTAACCTGAGTTTAAGCCGATACATTTCATTAAAACTGAGATATTCGCTTTGATATTGCCACTAATGACTACTCCCTCCGTTCCTAAATATTTGTCTTTCTAGAGATTTCAACACGTGACTACATACGGAGCAAAATGAGTAAATCTACACTCTAAAATATGTCTATATACATCCGTATGTGGTAGTCCATTTGAAGTCTCTAAAAAGGCAAATATTTAGGAACGGAGGGAGTAGTTCATGCATAGGATTCCAAATATCCTGACTTTATTTTGTTTCAACGTGAAATGGGCTATTTATGGACAAAATCAGGCCAGAACAAGGAAATGAGTAAAGAGGAGATAGAGGAAATCAAGTGGGAGGCACAGCAGAAGCTCCTGAGCAAAAGACGGCGTTCTAAGCGACCGCGCCAGCTCCCATGAGTGGTCATGTGGCATAGAAACCAAAGCTCCTCATCCACCTAAACATACTTTATAAAGGTGTCGAGGCCAAAATGATAACAGAAGAGTCGCAAGTAGGGCTGCAAATGAGTCGAGTTCGAGCGAGTTGTAGTTGGCTCAGCTCAACTCATATTAAAATTCGAGCGAGCTCAAACTGAGTGAAGCTCAAGGTCGAGCTGTAAAACATGACTCGTGCTCAGCTCGTAACGATCTCGAGTCGATCTCGAGTTAGTTTCGAGCTAAACGGAATAGTAAAAACTATAAAATATCTAGGGATTAATCCAACTAGATAAGGCACAACACGGCATAAGAAACCACTAAAAATATATTATTCCAATCAAGACGATGATAATGTAGTTTAATCAAAGTAGTTTGACTTATTCTCTCATAACCAAAAGTCTAGCATCAACATAAGCTGACAATTCACGTCCGATATATAATTGGGAAAACAAATTATTCGCCGAAGATCATAAAAATTTGCTGCAGAGGGTAGGCCAGAGATGGGCTTGGAGCTGTCATAGGACTTGAAGTAATTCTCTCCATCACCGTACCAAGAAGCGCAACTGGCCTGCATATTAGAATTTATTAGTTTGCAAGATAATACAAACAATGCAACAATTCAAATGAATGTTCACCACAGTCTATTTGTTTCTTACTAGTCTGTAGAAACAATCGAAGGATATTTATCCAGAAAAGGAACTTCAAGTAAGTCATCCTGGTCTTCTTTATCCTGAGAATATTTGTGCACAACAAAATCGTAAGATGTACGTATCGTAAACAGAAATTAATTAGATCCATCTTGTACCTTGGATCCAGAATTGACGCTATTGATAGCAAAGTACTGCACTCTTTCCAATACTTCTCAAATTTCTGAAGCATAGCATTTCCCATATCATGCAAGAATTTATTTGTAGAGACAGATGCATCATCGAGGACCTTCTTAACATTCACAATGAGAAGAAAGAACTCATTAGCTGTAGGATAGGTTGATCCAGAAAACACAGTGGTCGCCATGCTCAACACTGCTAAAATATCCCTTATTTTAGCATACAACCTCCACTCTTCACTAGATGGCTCCCACTTATAATTGGCATCCAAATCTGCATAATGTAAAAATGCATTTTTGAAAGAAAAGGCACGCTCAAGCATCTTCTATGTGGATCCCCATCTAGTTGGAACATCAAGACACAACCCCCTCTTGGTTGACATGTTAAGTGACTTGACAATCTCAGTAAATTTGTAGAGCAGAGATGGCGACTTCTTCAAATACTTAACAGTTTGCCTGATGTTCTCAATGAGTGGTTCTATAGCCTTCAGACCATCTGATACTAAAAGGTTGAGTATATGAGCAGAGCATCTGACATGAAATAATTTACCATGGAAAAACACACTTCCTCTGGCCTTAAACTTGGACATCAGTTGACGAGCAGCCACGTCATTGGAAGAAGCATTATCAAGAGTTATAGTTGCAATTTGGTCTTCAATCTTCCAATCAGAAAGGCACTCAAATGTAGCATGAGATATCACAATACCTGTGTGTGGTGGCTCCAGTTCAAGAAAACTAATCACACAGTACTGCATATTCCATTCTGAATCAATATAGTGTGCCTGATGTTCTCAATGAGTGGTTCTATAGCCTTCAGACCATCTGATACAAGAAGGATTCAAAGTCTTCATTATCACATTGAACCAGACATGCTCGACCATGCGGAAAGGGTACTCATGGACAATTATCATTGTAGCAATAAGCTCACGAATTTTTGAATGATCATAGCCACCAGAGAAATTGACTACTGGAAGATCAATACCACATGCATCAGCCGCATCAAAATTCAGAGTGCCTTGACCTTTTTTGATGTTCTTCTCACCATGATGTGCAAAGCAGCCATCCTGGTGCCTCTTCGTTATAGTTGTAGTTCCAGTCTTCGGGTACATGTACAGTTTGCTGCAAGCCTTGCACTTAACCTTTCTCTCTGGTTTTCCTTTTTTTTTCTTCTTTGAAAGCACCTCAACCTCCTCAAAGTGATCCCATACATCAGAGTGTTTCCTCTTCCCGGATGATTTTGGCAATTCATCATCCTCAACCATCACAACTTCCTTGGCATCCTTGGCTTCATTCTCACAAAGGACCTAACATTCAGAGGTATTAAGCATATGCGAACGAACATTAAGGTGGAAAGTATCAGTGATAAGGTTGTTCATGAAGATGCATTTTCTAGTACGTACTGTATCAATTAAGCATATGTGAACGAACATTAAGATGCATTTTCTAGTACGTAATGTATCAATTAAGCGATTGGGTGGACATCTAAAATACCAGAAGATGAGAAGAACATCTAAATAGCCGACAAAAAGAAGAACATCTAACTTACCAGAAAATGAGAAGAACATCTAAATTACTAGACATACAGGGAACGAGGGTGAAGGGCTGGAGGCGCACGCGTTGACTGACGAACAAGGCTGTGTTCTGAATCTGGCGATCTGCGAAGGCCAGAGCGATGACTACACCGAGTAAAAGAAAATGTTCACCTCGGCCTACAGTACTCTGAATCACATGCACCCTATCCAACAGTATTTTACACGTGAACAATCTAACCATAAATCAGATCTTGAGAAGGAACAACAGATGTTGTTGATGTCATTCATTTATTTATAAATATTATTACCAACCAGATGATCTGAATGTGAAAAAAAGGCTTACTTCGATCGATGGTACATCCATCTCGTTGTTCCCGGGAGAACTCATGTTGATCTCTTGAACAAACCAGCAGCAGACTGTGCTCTTCGTGGAAGAAAGACAGTAAAATGAAGGGCATATGCTAGGCATTTTTTTTGCCAAAAGTGACAGTGTTTTTAAAACACAGCCAATCACATACCATAATAAGGCCTGAATTTTCTCTGCACTTAATTAAACTTCCATGTTTGCTAGTAAATAAAATGGAGAAAAATCTTGGACATCATATATGGTATAAATTATCCTATTTCCATTTAATGTATGGTATGCTCATTTAATATAATGATTTTATACCGAGCTATCGAGCTAAAATCGAGCGAGCGAGTACTGGCTCAAGATCGGCTCGTTTCTCGATCGAGCTACATAAAATGTTCATACTCAGCCCGTTTCTTTTTGAGTCGATCTCGAGTCGAGCCAAAAGAGGAGTCGATCTCGAGCGGCTCACGAGCCTCGAGCTTTGCTTGCAGCCCTAGTCGCAAGATTGCAAAACAGAGACTCATCATCATCCTCATCACCACCTACCCTATCGGAATGAATGGAAGATGCCAATGGAACTTTTTGGTTCTTTTTTGGGGCGATATGGAAGCAACTAGCTTCCTTTCCATTATTACGTTACCGTTTCTCTCGCCATTTCCCATCTCCATAGCCACCACCTTCATCTCTGCCATAGTTCCCTTCCATCTAGTCATACTTGTAATCATGTATCACATGTGGCATCCATTGTAAGACATATTATTTACCAATCTACCATGGCGATGTGCTCTATGATGTGTTCCTCGTGTGATCTGATCTCCATGTGTGAGTAGTCCGGTAAGATATGGTTTGAGGCAAGAGCCTGGCAACCCGATTATTTGTTGGAGGGATCAATGGAAATGTTTTAAATTAATGTCTCGTTTGTGTGAAAAAATGTTCTGTAGTTGTTGCTTGCTCCTTCGTGTTCTTCATCCCTGCAGGTACCCAGGGTCTTGGAGAACGAGCCACAGAGAGGCTAAGGGCAAGGAGACAATGAAGTGTTCTTCTGAACATCAGTGACAGAAAGGTTTAGTACGGTAACACGGATCCTATCTCTAGGATTCAAGAGGCGTGTCGTTAAACGCCCAATGACTTTGTCTGATTATTGCAATCTTAATTATCGAGGCAATCCCACAAGACACATAAGGCCTTCAGTTGGACAATTTACTCTTGATGCAGGAGGTGTTGATAACCAACAAGTATAGGGGATCAATTGTAGCCTTTCTCGATATGTAAGAGTGTCGATCCCAACGGGGAGTTAAAAGTAGAACAAATATTCCCTCAAGTTATATGGACCACTGATACAACTCTATGCACACTTTACATTTGCTTTACCTAGAACAAGTATGAAACTAGAAGTACTTTCTAGGTGTAAAGGGATAGGTTTGCAAGATAACAAAGAACACGTAAATAAAAGCTAGGGGCTGTTTATATAAAAAAACAATTAAGTCAGTTTTAGTAGAGAGCTTTTTGTCACACAAGAAAGTTATTTGTCCCTAGGGAATCGATAACTACACCGGTACTCATTATTGCAAATTTATATGAAGGAGAGGCATGAGCTAACATATGTTCTCTACTTGGATCATATGTACTTATGATTGGAACTCTAGCAAACATCCGCAACTACTAAAGATCATTAAGGTAAACCCAACCATAGCATTAAATATAAAGTCATCTTTAGTCCCATACACAACAACTCACTTATTCAGGTTTGTGCTTCTGTCACTCATGCCACACACCATAAGTGAATCATGAACATATTGCAACACCCTACAACGGGGATCCCTCACGCTTGCGCGACACGGAGAGCACCATAGGACATCACCAATAATAAAACATACCACTCAAACCAATCATTATCATCAATCAACCCATAGGACAAAACGGTTCTACTCAAACATCATAGGATAGCCAAATATCATTGGATAATAATATATGGCGTTGAGCACCATGTTTAAGTAGATATTACAGCGGGTAAAAGAGAGGTTACACCGCTGCATAGAGGGGGAGAGAGTTGGTGATGACGGCGGCGAAGTTGTTTTTCTAGATCGTCGTCACGATGATGGCCCCGGCGGCATTCCGGCGCCACCAAGAGAGAGGGGGAGACAGCCCCCCTCCTCCTTCTTCTTCTTTCTTGACCTCCACCCTAGATGGGAGGAGGGTTTCCCCTCTGGTCCATGGCCTCCATGGCGGCGGAGGGGCAAGAGCCCCTCCAAGATTGGATCTCTCTCTCTCTCTCTCTTCGTTTCTCTTCTGTTTCTTGTCCCTGTTTTCTGGCCTTTCACCGTTTCTTAAATTCCTGGAGATCTGTGACTCTGATTGGGCTGAAATTTTAACATGATTTTTATCCGGATATAAGCTTCCTTGCGGCCAAAGTATACCTCCAACCAACCTACATGGTGGCCACGAGCCCTAGGGGTGTGCCTACTCCCCAGAGCGCGCCCTATGAGCTTGTGGGGCCTATGGACCACCTCTCAAGCTGATTCTTCTTCCCAAAAATTACATATATTCCAAAACAAATCTTCGTAAATTTTTATCACGTTTGGACTTCATTTGATATGAATATTCTATGAAACAAAAAACATGCAACAAACAGGAACTGGCACTGGGCAGTGGATCAATATATTAGTCCCAAAAATAATATAAAATATTTCCCAAAGTATATAAAATTGTAGAATATTGACATGAAACAATCAAAAATTATAGATACGACGGAGACGTATCAGCATCCCCAATCTTAATTCCTACTCGCCCTCGAGTAGGTAAATGGTAAAAAAATGTGGAATGCTACCTAACATAATCTTGATCATATAATCTAATTATGGCATTAATATTAATACACGAGTGATTCAAAGCAATAGTTTATAATTTGACATAAAGACATCAATACTCAGGCATCCCAATAAACAATCATGTCTTTCAAAATATCAATGCTAAAGAACGTTATCCCTACAAAATTATATAGTCTTGTCATGCTCCATCTTCTTAACACAAATTATTTATCATGCACAACCCCGATGACAAGCCGAGCAATTGGTTCATACTTTTTAACGCGCTTCAGCTTTTTCAACCCCCACGCAATACATGAGTGCAAGTCATGGATATAGCACTATGGGTGGAATAGAATATGATGTTGGAGGTTCTGTGGAGAAGACCAAAAAGGAGAAAGTCTCACATCGACACATCTAATCAACGGGCTATGAAGATGCCCATCAATTGATGTCAATGCGAGGAGTAGGGATTGCTATGCAATAGATGTACTAAGAGCTATAAGTATATGAAAGCTCAAACTAAAAACTAAGTGGGTGTGCATCCAACTTGCTTGCTCATGAAGATCTCGGGCATTTGAGGACGCCCATCATCGGAATATACAAGCCAAGTTCTATAATGAAAAAATCCCACTAGTATATGAAAGTGACAACATTGGAGACTCTCTATATGAAAAATATGGTGCTACTCTGAAACACAAGAGTGAAAAAGGATAGTAACATTGCCCCTTCTCTCTTTTTCTCTCATTTTTATTTTATTTTTTATTTTTTTTGGGCTACTTTTGGCCTCTTATTTTTTTATTTTTTTTATTTTTTGTCAAGGAGCCCCATCCCGACTTGTGGAGGAATCACAGTCTCCATCATCCTTTCCTCACTTGGGCAATGCTCTAATAATGATGATCATCACACTTTTATTTACTTACAACTCGATACTAGAACAAAATATGACTCTATATGAATGCCTTTGACAGTGTACCATGATGTGCAATGATCTAGCATAGCAAAGCTTTCAAAAAACGGACAAGCCATGAAAATATCATGCTAACTATCTTACGATCATGCAAAGCAATATGACAATGAATACTCAAGTCATGTATATGATGGTGGTGGAAGTTGCATGGCAATATATCTCAGAATGGCTATGGAAATGCCATGGTAGGGGGATAGATTGGTAGTGGTACTTTTCTTTGATTGCATGTTTATTATCCCTCGAAGAAAAGTACCACTACGCATGCCCCTAGGAGGATAGATTAGTAGTAAAAGACCATCGCTCATTCCCGGCCGCCACTCATAAGGAAGACAATCAATAATAAATCATGCTCCAATTTCATAGCATAACGAGAGACTATGCATGCATGCTTCGAGAATCACAAACCTTAACACCAATATTCTTACTAAACCACAATCATTCACTAGTAGCTCCCACATACCATCTCTATGCACAAAACTATTGCAAGGAATCAAACATATCATATTCAGTGATCTACAAGTTTTATGTAGGATTTTATGACTAACCATGTGAATGACCAATCTCCGTTGACTCTCTAAATGGATATAAGTGAAGCAAGAGAGTTTAATTCTTTCTACAAAAGATTTGCCCATGCTCTAACAAATATAAGTGAAGCAAAAGAGCATTCTACAAATGACAATTTTCCTATGTAGAGAAACAAGCAATCCAAACTTCAAAAGATATAAGTGAAGCACATGAAGAATTCTATAAAGCCATACTCAAAAGATATAAGTGAAGTGCATAGAGCATTCTATAAATTAACCAAGGCCTATCTCATACTAGCATGGTTGTCGGTGTCAAAACCGGCGGATCTCGGGTAGGGGGTCCCGAACTGTGCGTCTAAGGCTAATGGTAACAGGAGGCGGGGAACACAATGTTTACCCAGGTTCGGGCCCTCTCGATGGAGGTAATACCCTACTTCATGTCTGATTGATCTTGATGATATGAGTATTACAAGAGTTGATCTATCACGAGATCGTAGAGGCTAAACCCTAGAAGCTAGCCTATGATTATGATTGTTGTTCTACGGACTAAACCCTCCGGTTTATATAGACATCGGAGGGGGCAAGGGTTACATAGAGTTGGTTACAGAGAAGGAGATCAATATATCCAGATCGCCAAGCTTTCCTTCCATGCAAAGGAGAGTCCCACCCGGACACGGGACAAAGTCTTCAATCTTGTATCTTCATAGTCCAACAGCCCGGCCAAAGTATATAGTCCGGCTGTCCGAGGACCCCCTAATCCAGGACTCCCTCAATGGTGCATAAAAGAAAAAGGGGAAATAAAAACAAAAGACGCTCCAAGAATTTGCGCATATCATGTGACAAATAAAAATATAGCTCCAAGTAAAATTACCGATGATCGTTAGAAGAAAGAGGGGATGCCTTCTGGGGCATCCCCAAGCTTAGTTTCTTCGGAGTCCTTAATATTACCTTGGGGTGCCTCAGGCATCCCCAAGCTTAGGCTCTTGCCACTCCTTATTCCTTCATACATCATGATCTCACCCAAAACTTGAAAACTTCAATCACACAAAACTTAACAAAACCCTCATGACATCTGTTAGTATAATAAAGCAAATCACTACATTAAGTACTGTTGCAAACCCATTCATATTTTATTTTTGCATTATACCTACTATACTATAACTTCACCACGGCTTATATCACCGATACAATCCATAGATTCATCAAAACACGCAAAACAATGCGTCAAAAACAGAATCTGTCAAAAACAGAACAATGTGTAGCAATATGAACATTGACCACACTTCTGTAACTCCAAAAATTCTGAAAAATTAGGACAAAATAAACAATTTGCATAGCAGTATTGTGTAATTTTTTTAGAAACTTTTGGCATTCGAGTAAAAAACATAAATTCACCTACTATAGCCAAAGTTTCTATTTTTGCACTGCACAAACCAAACAAGCAATCTAATCATCCTAAAGGCAAATCTTGGCACATTATTTTTATAATACAATGGATTTGTACAAGGAGATAGTTATTTTTGTGAGAAACTTCCATGAAAAATTCTACATTGCTTCCATGAGCATGAACGCAAGTGTTCAAGGTCGGCCCTCACTTCTCCAATGCATAACCTTCCAATCGCTTCTCTTTTTAAAAAAGTTTTTAAGTTCCCATTTACATTTTTTTATTTTTAAACTTTATAATAGCATACAACAGAAGTAAATGACTCTCTAAAAATTCCGGGTTGTCTCCCTGGCCACGCTTTCTTTAAAGACATTAAGTTAGGCATAAAGTGCTCAAGTAATTGATCCACCCGGATCCCAAGGTATATCAAAGCCAATTTGAATTAACAATGATTTGCAATTTAGTAGTGAGTGCTACGTCTTGAGCTTGTGTTAGTTTTCCTTCAAGAGGAAAGGGTGATGCAACAATAGTAGCGTAGGTATTTCCCTCGGTTTTTGAGAACCAAGGTATCAATCCAGTAGGAGGCTCCTCAAAAGTCCCACGCACCTACACAAACAAGCAAGAACCTCGCAACCAACGCAATAAAGGGGTTGTCAATCCCTTCACGGCCACTTGCGAAAGTGAGATCTGATAGAGATAATATGATAATATAAATATTTTTGGTATTTTTATGATATAGATTGAAAAGTAAAGATGCAAATAAAAGTAGATGGTGAACTTATATGATAAAAGATAGACCCGGGGGCCATAGGTTTCACTAGTGACTTCTCTCAAGATAGCATAAGTATTACGGTGGATGAACAAATTACTGTCGAGCAATTGATAGAAAAGCGAATAGTTATGAGATTATCTAGGCATGATCATGTATATAGGCATCATGTACGTGTCAGGTAGACTAACTCCTGCCTGCATCTACTACTATTACTCCACACATCAACCAACTCCTACCTGCATCTAGAGTATTAAGTTCATGAAGAACAGAGTAACACATTAAGAAAGATGACATGATGTAGAGGGATAAACTCATGCAATATGATATAAATCCCATCTTTTTATCCACGATGGCAACAATACAATACGTGCCTTGCTGCCCCTGCTGTCATTGGGAAAGGACACCGCAAGATTGAAACCAAAGCTAAGCACTTCTCCCAACGCAAGAAAGATCAATCTAGTAGGCTAAACCAAATTGATAATTCAAAGAGACTTGCAAAGATAACTTAATCACACATAAAAGAATTCAGAGGAGATTCAAATATTTCTCATAGATAAACTTGATCATAAACCCACAACTCATCCGATCTCGATAAACATACCGCAAAAAGAGTTACATCAAATAGATCTCCAAGAAGATCGAGGAGAACTTTGTATTGAGATTTAAAGAGAGAGAAGAAGCCATCTAGCTAATAACTATGGCCCTAAGGTCTATGGTAAACTACTCACAACTCATCGGAGAGGCCTTGGAGATGATGTAGAGGCCCTCCATGGTCGATTCCCCCTCCGGCGGAGCACCGACGAAGGCTCCATGATGGGATCTCGCAGATACAAAAGGTTGCGGCGGTGGAAATAATTTTTCGTGGTGCTCCTGGATGTTTTCGGGGTACGTGGGTATATATAGGAGGAAGAAGTAGGTCGGTGGACGCTCGAGGGGCCCACAAGGGTGGGGGCGCCCCCAGCCCTAGGGGGCGCGCCGGGCACCCTCCTGGCCACCTCCTCTGTTGCTTGACGTCACTCCAAGTCCCCTGGATTGCGTTTGTTCCAAAAAGATTGCCCCCGAAGTTTTCATTCTGTTTGGACTCCGTTTGATATTCCTTTTCATCGAAACACTGAAATAGGCAAAAAAAACAGCAATTTGGGCTAGGCCTCCGGTTAGTAGGTTAGTCCCAAAAATGATATAAAAGTGTAAAGTAAAGCCCATAAACATCCAAAACGGGTAATATAATAGCATGGAACAATCAAAAATTATAGATACGTTGGAGCCGTATCAAGCATCCCCAAGCTTAATTCCTGCTCGTCCTCGAGTAGGTAAATGATAAAAACAGAATTTTTGATGTGGAATGCTACCTAGCATAATTCTCAATGTAATTTTCTTTATTGTGGCATGAATGTTCAGATCCAAATGATTCAAAATAAAAGTTCACATTGACATAAGAAATAGTAATACTTCAAGCATACTAATCAAAGTAATCATGTCTTCTCAAAATAACATGGCGAAAGAAAGTTCATCCCTACAAAATCATATAGTTTGGTCATGCTCCATTTTTGTCACACAAGAATACTCTCATCTTGCACACCCCCGATGACAAGCCAAGCAATTGTTTCATACTTTAGTAATCTCAAACTTTTTTCAACTTTCACGCAATACATTGTGAGCCATGGATATAACACTATGGGTGGAATAGAATATGATGATGGAGTTTGTGTGGAGAAGACAAAAAATAAGAAAGTCTCATGTTAATGAGGCTAATCAACGGGCTATGGAGATGCCCATCAATTGATGTCAACATGAGGAGCAGGGATTGCCATGCAACAGATGCACTAGAGCTATAAATGTATGAAAGCTCAACAAAAGAAACTAGTGGGTGTGCATCCAACTTTCTTGCTCATGAAGACCTAGGGCATTTTGAGGAAGCCAATCATAGGAATATACAAGCCAAGTTCTATAATGAAAAATCCCCACTAGTATATAAAAGTGACAACATAAGAGACTTTCTATATGAAGAACATGGTGCTACTTTGAAGCACAAGTGTGGAAAAGGATAGTAACATTTCCCCCTTTTTTATTTTTTTTACTTTTTTTGGCCTGTCTTCTTTTTTTCTTCTTCTTTTTTTTTTCTTTGGTGAAAGTGCAACTATCCATAGGTGGTTTTGGTAATTCCTAACAACATATAGCTCATTGAGCTAATACTATTCCAAGACAAATATTTCGGGAAAAGCTCAATGAATGGCATGGCATGGATGAGGAAAGTGGATCCCTCAAAATACTAAGGATAAAAGGATTGGCTCAAGCTCAAAAGCTCAAGACTCTACATTTTACATTTTAGTGATCCAAGATCACATTGAGTCTATAGGAAAAGCCAATACTATCAAGGAGGGATGAGGTGTTGCTTAATGAGTTTCTTGTTTCAAGTGCTTAGTGATATGCTCCAAAAACCCTCAACTATTTTCTCATATCCACTTGTGACCTAAACCTAAAGTCAAACTCGGCCCCACCGATTCTTTCTATCCGGCGCCACCGAGTTCAGATGTCATAGCCACTGCCACAAACCCTAGGCAAATCGGTCTCACCAATAGGGATCTCGGTCTCACCGAGATGGGATTGTAATCTCTCTGTTTCCCTTCGTAACGTTTCGGTACCACCGAGATGAGCGATCGGTCCCACCGAGATTACAATGTAAACTCTCTATTTCCCTTTCGTAACATTTCGGTCTCACCGAAATGAGCGAACCGGTCCCACCGAGTTTACCTGACCAACTCTCTGGTTAGCTTATTACCAAAATTGGTCTTACCGAGTTTGTGTAATCGGTCTCACCGAGATTATGTTATGCCCTAACCCTAACCACATCGGTCCTACTGAGTTGCATGTCGGTCCCACCGAAATCACTAATGGTCACTGGGTTTACTAAATCGGTCTGATCGAGTTTGTTAATTCGGTCCCACCGATATTGGTAAATTGTGTGTAACAGTTAGATTTTGTGTGGAGGCTATATATACCCCTCCACCTCCTCTTCATTCGTAGAGAGAGCCATCAGAACAAACCTACACTTCTAACTTACCATTTCTGAGAGAGAACTACCTACTCATGTGTTGAGGCCAAGATATTCCATTCCTACCATATGAATCTTGATCTCTAGCCTTCGCCAAGTTGCTTTCCACTCAAATCTTCTTTCCACCAGATCCAAATCCTGTGAGAGAGAGTTGAGTGTTGGGGAGACTATCATTTGAAGCACAATAGCAAGGAGTTCATCATCAACACACCATTTGTTACTTCTTGGAGAGTGGTGTCTCCTAGATTGGCTAGGTGTCACTTGGGAGCCTCCGACAAGATTGTGGAGTTGAACCAAGGAGTTTGTAAGGGCAAGGAGATCGCCTACTTCATGAAGATCTACCGCTAGTGAGGCAAGTCCTTCATGGGCGACGACCATGGTGGGATAGACAAGGTTGCTTCTTCGTGGACCCTTCATGGGTGGAGCCCTCCATGGACTCGCGCAACCGTTACCCTTCGTGGGTTGAAGTCTCCATCAACGTGGATGTACGATAGCACCACCTATCGGAACCACGGCTCAAAAATCACCGTGTCTCCAAATTGCATTTGAAATCTCCAAACCCTTCCCTTTACATTCTTGCAAGTTGCATGCTTTATTTTCCGCTGCTCATATACTCTTTGCATGCTTGCTTGAATTGTGTGAAGATTGCTTGACTTGCGCTAATATAGCTAAAATCTGCCAAAGACTAAAATTGGGAAAAGGTTAAGTTTTTAATTGGTCAAGTAGTCTAATCACCCCCCCTGTAGACATACTTCAAGGTCCTACAAGTGGTATTAGAGCTTTGGTCTCCATTTGCTTTGATTTCCATAGCTTTTGGTGGTCATAGCCTTGGTTTCACAACCTAGAAGAGTATGGCGTCTAGCGAGGGAAATTATCACCGTAGAGGTCCTTACTTTGATGGTACTAATTTTGCTAGTTGGAAGCATAAGATGAAAATGCATATTCTCGGACATAACCCCGCCGTTTGGGCTATTGTGTGTATTGGCTTGCAAGGTGGATTCTTTGATGGGAGGGAACCAAACCGTGAAGCTAGCACGGATGAATTGAAGATGCTGCAATACAACGCTCAAGCTTGTGATATCCTCCTCAATGGATTGTGCCCCGAAGAATTCAACAAAATCAACCATCTTGAGAATGCAAAGGAAATTTGGGATACTTTGATTGATATGCATGAAGGTACCGACTCCACCAAAGAATCCAAATTAGATGTGCTCCAAAGTCAACTTGACAAGTTCAAAATGAAGGATGGTGAAGGTGTCGCTGAAATGTACTCTAGGCTTGCTCTTATCACAAATGAGATTGCGGGCTTAGGAAGTGAAGAGATGACCGACAAATTCATCATCAAGAAGATCCTAAGAGCATTGGATGGAAAATATGATACCGTGTGCACATTGATCCAAATGATGCCCAATTACAAGAATCTCAAGCCAACAGAGGTCATTGGAAGAATTGTTGCTCATGAGATGTCACTCAAGGATAAGGAGGAACTTCACAACAAGTCAAGTGGTGCTTACAAAGCCTCATGTGAAGCTCCTACATCATCAAATGAGAAACAAACCTTCAATGAAGAATTGAGCTTAATGGTGAAGAACTTCAACAAATTCTACAAGAGTAGAAGCAAAGAGAGAAGCATCAAATCAAGGTCCTACAATGACAAAAGATCTTCCAGTCGAGAGCGTAATTGCTACAATTGTGGGAGACTCGGACACTATTCCAATGAGTGTAGGGCACCCTACAAAAGAAGATAAGATTCTCCCAAGAGAAGAAGTAGAAGAGAAGAATCACCGTCAAGAGAGAGGAGGAGTAGAGATGATCGTTATGAACGAAGAACATCCCGGAGAAGCAAGGATTCAGAAAGGAAGGACAAGTCATCAAAGCGCTACACAAAACTAAGACATCAAGCTCATGTTGGTGAATGGGTATCTGGTTCCGACTCTAAACATCACTCCGAGAGAAGCTATCACTCCGAATCCAAACATACTCAAGATGAAGGTGTTGCCGGTCTAGCACTTGTGTCAACCAACTCCTACGACATATTTGATTCACCAAATGAAGGAATTGTAAGATGCTTCATGGCTAAAGGCCCTAAGGTAACACACCCCGAGTATGTTGATTTCAATAGTGATGAAGATGACTTGTTAGGTGATGATGATTTACTTATTGACAACTCTATTGATGAATACTATGATGAAACGTCAATTAATCATGCTAATCAAGATAAAACGAATGACAATGATAAGGAGAAGATTGAGCTTCTTACTAAAGAACTAAACACTCTTAAGTTAGCTCATGAAACTATCTTAGGGGATCATCGAGAACTTTTGAGGCCTCATGAGAAGTTACGCTTTGAAAAGCTCAATCTTGAGCAAGAGCATGAGTTCTTAAAAGCAATCAATGATGATCTTCACAAGAAAAGTTCTTCTTACATTGCCAAGCGTTTACTCTTATCTACTTACATGCCTCAAGTCAAGTCTAGTAACAAAAACAAGAAGGATTCTTCCTCTAGTAGTAACAATAATCATGCTAAATCCAATATTGTTGCTTCTAGTAGTACTCTTGATTCCACTAATGATTCTCTTAGCCAAGTTACACTTGAGCAAGAAAATAGCTTATTGAAGGGAATTATAGAGAAAGGTGTATACAAGAGCCTTGCCGGGAGTAAGCAATTCGAGGAAATTGTACGCAAGCAAGGAAGGCACCGGAAAAATCAAGGTGTTGGTTTTGAACGAAAGTTCAATGCCAATGGAGTTGAGTGGGAAGAAGATGAATACCCCAAGACGAAGTTTGTTCCTCAACAAGAGAAGTATGATCCTACTTCCTTCAAGGGGACACAAGCTCAAGATGATCTTCCACCACAAGACCACAAGCACAAAGGCAAGGACAAGCTTCAAGAGGAGATTGATGCATTTGAAGAAGCTCCTAAGGCTTGGTCAAGTGGGTTCCCAAGACTACGTCAAGTTCTACTTTATCAAGCATGACTACAACTCCAAGGATTCCCATCAAGATGATGTGGATCCCGAAGAATAAGAACTAGAGAGTTCTTGAGGGTGACTCCGCCAATATTCTTCACTCATATCCTATTGGCAACAACAAGTGCAATCAACTTCCACATCTCGCACTAGTTGAAGGAGTCACAAACCCTCATGTTGGTAAGACAAGGGACAAGGTAACCTAATGCTTTCATGGACATCATATTGTGTGTGCATCACTCTATGGCTATGGATATACTTGTTTGTTCCTTGTGGGACTAACCCGTGTAGGTATTGAAAGAGCAACTCACTCAAAAGGATTGCTCCAAATGATCTTCATCAACATTGAGCATCCACATCTTCAACACCTACATGAAGTCATCATCGACAAAACCCAAGGTTAGTTCATCCATCTAAGGGGGGATCTCACATCTAGGGGGAGCTTAACTCTAAGAATTGAGTCAAAGCAACTCTAAAGATGTGAACACATCAATGCATTATGTAAAAGTGGTAACCCCACTTGAGCTTAAACGATGAGTATGACCTATGATCAAATGTTCTCATTTGACTCCTAAGTCAATATACTCATATATAGATGACCTAGTCATCGCCAATTGTTTGATAGATGCTAGAATTGGTTGTGCATGCTTTGCCACATATTTCATTAGCCATTTTATTGTGTGAGCATGTTGGTTGCATATTTAATTCATTCGAGGACATCCACTTGTTGCTATGATTGATTGGCTTATTTTTCTTTTGCCAAGTGGATGAACAAGAATGCCTAAGAACCTTCTCTAGCTATCTATGCTTTTCTTGTCTCAAACTCTATTCATGCTACATCACAAAATTTAATCAAGTCAGATTCGAACCACTCTGTGTGAGGAGCACTCGGAGTCCCCGATTCGTCATAGACTTAAACTTCCAAAACTTCTTTGTGCATTTTGGTCTGACCGATTCTTCCATTTCGGTCATACTGAGATCACTAAGTCGATCTAGGTTTTCAATCTCGGTGCAACCGATTTGAAATTTTCAGTCTCACCGAGTTGCTGTAACTGTCAACAGTTATGCATCTCGGTGCCACCGATTTGTTCCACTCGGTCACACCGACAGGGTCGGGCTATATATACTCACGGGCAAAAATTTGGAACCTTCTCCAAAACCCCTTTGCCCGCGCATAGCTCGCTCTACCTCCAAGGTCTCTGGATCGTCGACTTCGTCGCCAGCCGCCTCCAGTCGTTGGTCTCCGCCGCTGTCAACGGAATTCATCCCCGCCGTTGCCGCCGTAGAGAGTTCATCGCCAAACTAGGGTATGGACTCGATCACAGTGCTATCTCCGTCCGATTCCTAGCACATTGTGTTCATCATGATTCTTGCCACGATTGAAACGCTTCTATCCAGTCAAAACAATCCTTAGATTAGATGTGAATTGAAAATTTAGGGTTAGGTTTCCGCCGAAACCATCTCGGACCCACCGAGTTGAAAAACTCGGTTCCACCGATTCGGCTAAGGTCATTGCACAAGTGATTCTCGGTCTGACCGAGAATTGCAAATCGGTGTGACCGATTTTAGAACTCTGTGAAACCCTAGCAGTCTCGGTGCCACCAAACTGTGACTCAGTCTGACTGAGTTCACTAGTTTTGGTTCCAAAAGCTGCTTCGGTATCACTGAGTTTGCAAATTGGTTGATCTGAAATGCTTTCTGTGGAAAACTAAAACTAAGTTTTTGAATCATTCTTTTGCAAAAACCTCTGCATTTTGTGATGCTCATCCATTCTATCTCATCTACAACTATTCACAGGGTCAGCAGTCAGTGCTTGTAGCATGTCAGACCAAAGTGACAGCCAGAACAGGGAAGAGGAGCAGATTCACATGAGTGAGGGCACTAGTACATCTAGCACCTCAGATGAGGGCAGCAGGAGCACTCCAAGAAATTTGCCCAAAGCTGCCACCAGGGCCAGAAGGAAGATAAACTCAGACTCTGAGGATGAAGACTTTGTGGCAGCTGAAGATGAGGCTACTTCCAAGAAGATAGTGCTCAAGAAGGAATATGGCTCAGCTAAAACCACCAAGCCAGGACTAAACAGGAAGGTCCCTTTCAAGAGGACACCTATGCTGAAAGTCAGAGCTTCAACTCAAGAACCTGAGAAATCTGATCCCAAAGAGCCTGCTGCAGAAGGGAAGAAGAGGAAGGAAAGGGTCAAAAAGACCATGGCTAGAGTTGTTGGACAGCCTTCCATGATGGAAGAGGAAGAGGAAGAAGAAGTTGCTGCTCCAGCACCCAAGGCACAAAAGCTTATGGGTGATGCTATAAGGTCAGGGGCTGCAACATCAAAGCCCAAAGAAGCACCCAAAGCTATCTCCAAGGCCAAATCTGCACCTAAGAGGAATACCAGGAGTATACCAGCTGCTGAGAAGAACAAGGCCCCAGTGCCTGAAGTTGCTGAAGAAGAAGATGAAGGACAAGTTTTGAGGAAGCTGAAACCTAAGATTCCAGACCACAATGATGCTCATCTAGTGGCTGAGAACATGAAGCTGAGGAAGGATGCAGGGCTCAGACAGTGGAGATTGTCTGATCCTTATGCAATCAGGAGAAGGACTGCTGTTGACTATAGGTTCCACACTAAGGAACAACAGGATTTCTATGAGACTGTGCTGTTGGACAAGAAGCCCATAGTTTGTGACATGAGGTGGGTAGACTGGAAATACATGAAGGCAAATGAGGATCACTACCCAGGAGTGTTTGACAGCTTTAAGGCTTGTGGAGTTGATGAGTTTGTTGGACAGAAGTTCACAAACTGGAATGATGAGCTTGTAATGCAATTATACTCCACAACTCACTTTTATCCTGATGGCAGAATAGTCTGGATGTCTGAAGGTACAAGGTACCAGTCCCACAACTGAAGAATGGGCCGAACTGATCAATGCACCAGAGGAGAGTGAAGATGACTTGGATGTCTTCTCCAAGAAGAAGAAGGATCACAACTCTATGTCACACATGTACAAGGAGATCCCAAACAAAGCTCTTGAGACTTTCAAGTTTGGGTCTGTCCATTTCCTTCTATCAGGGCTGCCAACAATCAACTGGATCCTAAGGCACACTCTCTTGCCCAAGTCAGGTGACCATGACATGATCAGAGGGCATGCAATAAACCTGCTACACATATTTGATGTGCCTCAGAAATTCAAGGTCATGAGCCTCATAGTTGAGACTATTAAGAGGACAACAGCAGACCAGAAGAGAAGCTGTGGGTATGCCCCACAGATCCAGGAGCTGATCAACTCCAAGATGGGTACAGACAAATACTTGTTGGATAAGGAACACTTTGCTATCTATCCAGATTTTGAGGACAATCAAGTAGTCATGAATGAGAATGAACCATCTTCAGTGCAAGCTCAAGAGAAGAAGGAGAAGGCAAAGAAGGAGAAGGCTGCCAAGATGCCAACTTTAGAGAAGGCATCTGAGTACTTTTTGAAGAGCAAGCAGGACCAGCTTGGTTACTTAATAGCATCAACTCTAAGGATTGAGAAGGGGTTGGCCACCCTAACTCAAAACCAGGAGATCCCGGAAAGAATCATGGAACAAGAATTCTATGACTTTGATGTTAAAGTAACTGAGATCCAGTCTGTTGTGGAGCAGCTTCAGGATGATATGCAGGAGAGGAAGGGCAAGACAACCACTGATGCATTTGCCAGAGTGCCTCGAGCTCAGAGATCAGTTGCAGAGCCAGTGACAGACACCAGAGCCACTTCATCTGCACCAGCTACAGCTCCAGTGCAACCAGCTGCAACACCAACTCCTCTAGCTCCATCCACATCAACTGAAGTCTTCGTCCAAGGAGCCATCTCTACACCACCACCTGAAGATCAAGCCTGAGAGACGAAATAGTACTATGCATTTTCTATGAACTTTTTGGTAACTTGTTGCCAAAGGGGGAGAAAAAAGTATAGCTCATAAGCTTCGAGAGAGAGAGAGAGAGAGTTTGCTTTTGTTCTCTCTTGTCTTTGTGGTTGAACTTTATTTGCTTTTGCTTGCTTGAGATACTACGTTATTGTCTGTGTGATACAATGATGATCATGTGTTTGATCATATGCTACCTTAATGCTTGTTAGATGACATTATCTCATTTATCTTTATATGATCATTCACTTTGCTTGGTGATAAGTGCATGTATTCAATCTTTAATATTTTGAGCGCTCCACCAAGATGTATGTCACATGGAAGAGTAACCCATGAGCCTAACTCCTTGTGCATTTGCAGTCCAAAGCAAATCTTAAACTATGCACAAATTTAGGGGGACCTCTTGCTTATCACATACTTCTCAAAGCGACGATGTTTTTCAATCTTATTATCATTTGTCGAAGCTTTGATCTATATGTTGTCATCAATTACCAAAAAGGGGGAGATTGAAAGTGCAACTATACCTAGGTAGTTTTGGTAATTCCTAACAACATATAGCTCATTGAGCTAATACTATTCCAAGACAAATATTTCAGGAAAAGCTCAATGAATGGCATGGCATGGATGAGGAAAGTGGATCCCTCAAAATACTAAGGATAAAAGGATTGGCTCAAGCTCAAAAGCTCAAGAGTCTACATTTTACATTTTAGTGATCCAAGATCACATTGAGTCTATAGGAAAAGCCAATACTATCAAGGAGGGATGAGGTGTTGCTTAATGAGTTGCTTGCTTCAAGTGCTTAGTGATATGCTCCAAAAACCCTCAACTACTTTCTCATATCCACTCGGCCCCACTGATTCTTTCTATCCGGCGCCAGCTAGTTCAGATGTCATAGCCACTGCCACAAACCCTAGGCAAATCGGTCTCACCGATAGGAATCTCGGTCTCACCGAGATGGGATTGTAATCTCTCTGTCTCCCTTCGTAACGTTTCGGTACCACCGATATGAGCGATCGGTCCAACCGAGATTACAATGTAAACTCTCTATTTCCCTTTCATAACATTTCGGTCTCACCGAAATGAGCGAACCGGTCCCACCGAGTTTACCTGACCAACTCTCTGGTTAGCTTATTACCAAAATCGGTCTTACCGAGTTTGTGTAATCGGTCTCACAGAGATTACGTTATGCCCTAACCCTAACCACATCGGTCCTACCGAGTTGCATGTCGGTCCCACCGAAATCACTAATGGTCACTAGGTTTACTAAATTGGTCTGACCGAGTTTGTTAATTCGGTCCCACCGAGATTGATAAATTGTGTGTAACGGTTAGATTTTGTGTGGAGGCTATATATACCCCTCCACCTCCTCTTCATTCGTAGAGAGAGCCATCAGAACAAACCTACACTTCCAGCTTACCATTTCTGAAAGAGAACTACCTACTCATGTGTTGAGGCCAAGATATTCCATTCCTACCATATGAATCTTGATCTCTAGCCTTCCCCAAGTTGCTTTCCACTCAAATCTTCTTTCCACCAGATCCAAATCCTGTGAGAGAGAGTTGAGTGTTGGGGAGACTATCATTTGAAGCACAAGAGCAAGGAGTTCATCATCAACACACCATTTGTTACTTCTTGGAGAGTGGTGTCTCCTAGATTGGCTAGGTGTCACTTGGGAGCCTCCGAAAAGATTGTGGAGTTGAACCAAGGAGTTTGTAAGGGCAAGGAGATCGCCTACTTCATGAAGATCTATCGCTAGTGAGGCAAGTCCTTCGTGGGCGACGACCATGGTGGGATAGACAAGGTTGATTCTTCGTGGACCCTTCGTGGGTGGAGCCCTCCGTGGACTCGCGCAACCGTTACCCTTCGTGGGTTGAAGTCTCCATCAACGTGGATGTACGATAGCACCACCTATCGGAACCACGGCTCAAAAATCACCGTGTCTCCAAATTGCGTTTGAAATCTCCAAACCCTTCCCTTTACATTCTTGCAAGTTGCATGCTTTACTTTCTGCTGCTCATATACTCTTTGCATGCTTGCTTGAATTGTGTGAAGATTGCTTGACTTGTGCTAAGATAGCTAAAATCTGCCAAAGACTAAAATTGGGAAAAGGTTAAGTTTTTAATTGGTCAAGTAGTCTAATCACCCCCCCCCCTCTAGATATACTTCAAGGTCCTACATTTGGCCTTTCTTTTTTTATTTTTTTTATTTGGGGACAATGCTCTAATAATGATGATCATCACACTTCTATTTATTTACAACTCATGAATTACAACTCGAAAACTAGAACACGATATGACTTTATATGAATGCCTCCGGTGGTGTACCGGGATGGGCAATGAATCAAGAGTGACATGTATGAAAATTTATGCATGGTGGATTTGCCAGAAATACGATGTCAACTACATGATCATGCAAGGCAATGTGACAATGATGATGTGTGTCATGATGATGAACGGAGCAGTGGAAAGTTGCATGGCAATATATCTTGGAATGGCTATGGAAATGCCATAATAGGTAGGTATGGTGGCTGTTTTGAGTAAGATATAAGGAGGTTTACGTGTGATAGAGCGTATCGTATCACGGGGTTTGGATGCACCGGCAAAGTTTGCACCAACTCTCAAGGTGATAAAGGGCAATGCACGGTACCAAAGAAGCTAGCAATGATGGAAGGGTGAGAGTGTGTGTAATCCATGGACTCAACATTAGTTATAAAGAACTCATATACTTATTGTAAAAATCTACAAGTCATCAAAAACCAAGCACTACGCGCATGCTCCGAGGGGGATAGATTGGTAGGAAAAGACCATCGCTCATCCCCGACCGCCACTCATAAGGATGACAATCTAAGAACACCTCATATTTCAAATTTGTTACACAACGGTTACCATACGTGCATGCTACGGGACTTGCCAACTTCAACACAAGCATTCTTTAAATTCACAATTACCCAACTAGCATGACTCTAATATCACCACCTCCATATCTCAAAACAATTATCAAGTATCAAATTGATCATATCATCCAATTTACTTCCTATGATAATTTTTATTATACCCAACTTGGATTCCCATCATTTTAGGACCAATTTTATAACCATAGAAAATACCATGCTGTTCTAAAATACTCTCAAAATAATATAAGTGAAGCATGAGAGATCAACAATTTCTACAAAATCAAGCCACCGCCATGCTCTAAAAGATATAAGTGAAGCACATAGAGCAAAAACTATCTAGCTCAAAAGATATAAGTGAAGCACATAGAGTATTTCTAATAAATTCCAATCAAGTGGGTTTCTCCCAAAAGGTGTGTACAGAAAGGATGATTGTGGTAAACTAAAAATCAAAGACTAATATCATACAAGACGCTCCAAGCAAAACACATATCATGTGGCAAATAAAAATATAGCTCCAAGTAAAGTTACCGATAGACGAAGACAAAAGAGGGGATGCCTTCCGGGGCATCCCCAAGCTTAGGCTTTTGGTTATCCTTGAATATATTGGGGTGCCATGGGCATCCCCAAGCTTAGGCTTTTGCCACTCCTTATTCCATAATCCATCAAATCTTTACCTAAAACTTGAAAACTTCACAACACAAAACTCAACAGGAAATCTCATAAGCTCCGTTAGTGCAAGAAAGAAAAACCACCACATAAGGTACTGTAATGAACTCATTATTTATTTATGTTGGTGTTAAACCTACTGTATTCCAACTTCTCTATGGTTCATACCTACCAATACTAGCCATAGATGCATCAAAATAAGCAAACAACACACGAAAAACAGAATCTGTCAAAAACCAAACAATCTGTAGAAATCTTTAACTTTCGAATACTTCTGGAACTCTAAAAATCCTACCAAAATAGGAAGTCCTGGGAAATGTCTCTGTTGATCTACATCAAAAAGAATCAACACAAAATCACGTTTATGTGATTTACTAATATTAACTATCACCGTAAGTTATCCTATAGGTTCTACTTGGCACAAACCCTAATTAAAACATAAAACCACATCTAAACAGAAGCTAGATGAAATATTTATTACTAAACAGAAGCAAAAAGGAAAAACACAAATAAAATTGGGTTGCCTCCCAACTAGCGCTATCGTTTAACGCCCCTAGCTAGGCATAAAAGCGAGGATAGATCTAAGTGGTGCCATCTCTGTTTTTCAGTTTTTAGCAGAGTCATGCTCGAATCCAGGAGGTTCTTTACGTTTCCCTTCATACTCGGAAATTTTTAGATCTAAAGAATCCAACCGCTTATTGCAAAGAGTAATCAACATATTCATGCGGTGAAGATTTCCGCTAACACTCTTAAGAGGTTCAAGAGACTTTTGTAAGATTTTTGTTACTTCGCAAATCTTTTCAAACACTTGTGTTTCTTCTTGGGTAGGATGTGGTCCCCCTTTTTGAGGTAGTGTTCCCACTATTCCCTCTATAATTTCATGTGCAATACTGGGATCAATTTCAATAAAAATTCCTTTCGCAATGCAATCCAAGAGTTGTCCATGGGACATATTTAGCCCAACATAAAAATTGCGAAGTAGAATTCTAAAATTCACCTCTAGGGTGCAATCACGATAGGATTCCATCATCCTATACCAAGCATATTTTAAGTTTTCTCCTTGCCTTTGCTTGAAGTGAAGAACTTCAAACTCGGGAGACATAGGAGTGGATAAGGGACTAGCCATGATGACGAGATAAACGATCTAACACACGAGCACACAAAAATGCAAGCGAAAGAGAGAGGAGGTTGGGAAAGAGAGGACGAATGAAATGGAAAGGGTGAAGTGGGGGAGAGAAAAACGAGAGGCAAATGGCAAATAATGTAATGTGAGGGAGATGAGTTTGTGATGGGTACGTGGTATGTCTTGACTTGAGCGAAGACCTCCCCGGCAATGGCGCCAGAAATCCTTCTTGCTACATCTTGAGCTTGCATTGGTTTTCCTTGAAGAGGAAAGGGTGATGCAGCAATAGTAGCGTAAGCATTTCCCTCGGTTTTTGAGAACCAAGGTATCAATCCAGTAGGAGGCTCCTCAAAAGTCCCACGCACCTACACAAACAAACAAGAACCTCGCAACCAACACAATAAAGGGGTTGTCAATCCCTTCACGTCTACTTGCAAAAGTAAGATCTGATAGAGATAATATGATAAGATAAATATTTTTGGTATTTTTATGATATATATTGAAAAGTAAAGATGCAAATAAAAGTAGATGGTAAACTTAGATGATAAAAGATAGACCCGGGGGCCGTAGGTTTCACTAGTGGCTTCTCTCAAGATAGCATAAGTATTATGGTGGGTGAACAAATTACTGTCAAGCAACTGGTAGAAAAGCGGATAGTTATGAGATTATCTAGGCATGATCATGTATATAGGCATCACGTCCGTGTCAAGTAGACCGACTCCTGCCTACATCTACTACTATTACTCCACACATCAACCGACTCCTGCCTGCATCTAGAGTATTAAGTTCATGAAGAACAGAGTAATGCATTAAGAAAGATGACATGATGTAGAGGGATAAACTCATACAATATGATATAAACCCCATCTTTTTATCCTCTATGGCAACAATACAATACATGCCTTGCTGCCCCTGCTATCACTGGGAAAGGACACCGCAAGATTGAACCCAAAGCTAAGCACTTCTCCCATTGCAAGAAAGATCAATCTAGTAGGCCAAACCAAACTGATAATTCGAAGAGACTTGCGAAGATAACTTAATCACACATAAAAGAATTCAGAGGAGATTCAAATATTTCTCATAGATAAACTTGATCATAAACCCACAACTCATCGGATCTTGACAAACACACCGCAAAAAGAGTTACATCGAATAGATCTCCAAGAAGATCGAGGAGAACTTTGTATTGAGATTCAAAGAGCGAGAAGAAGCCATCTAGCTAATAACTATGGACCCGAAGGTCTGTGGTAAATTACTCACAACTCATCGGAGAGGCCTTGGAGATGATGTAGAGGCCCTCCATGGTCGATTCCCCCTCCGGTGGAGCGCCGATGAAGGCTCCAAGATGGGATCTCGCGGATACAGAAGGTTGCGGCGGTGGAAATAATTTTTCGTGGTGCTCCTGGATGTTTTCGGGGTACGTGGGTATATATAGGAGGAAAAAGTAGGTCGGTGGATGCTCGAGGGACCCACGAGGGTGGGCGGCGTGCCGGGCAGCCTCGTGGCCGCCTACTCTGTTGCTTGACGTCCACTCCAAGTCCCCTGGATTGCGTTTGTTCCAAAAAGATTGCTCCCAAAGGTTTCATTCCATTTGGACTCCGTTTGATATTCCTTTTTTTCGAAACACTGAAATAGGCAAAAAAACAGCAATTTGGGTTGGGCCTCCGGTTAGTAGGTTAGTCCCAAAAATGATATAAAAGTGTAAAGTAAAGCCCATAAACATCCAAAACGGGTAATATAATAGCATGGAACAATAAAAAATTATAGATACGCTGGAGATGTATCAGTGAGCACAAAGCAACATATATCATGAAATTACAAAGTCTAACTCTCTTGATATGCATCAGCATGTCATAAAAGAATAATTCATGCACATTAAGTAAGGGCCAATACATATCATAAACAGTTTCTTGCAATTTTATAGTATTGGAAACGTAGAGAGGCGAAGATGTGGTTCCTCTCTCATAATAAGTGAAAGTAGGAGCAGCAAGCACATGTATATTATATCTATCTATCAAAATCATCATGTGTAGTGGTAGAACGCAACCCATCAATGTAATCCTTAATAAGAGCAAACTTCTCCGATATAGTGTAGTTGGGCGAATTCAAAAGATAATAGGACTATCATGTGTGGGTGCAATAGCAACAATTTCTTTCATAATATAAGGAACTATAGCAAGTTCATCTCCATAAGTATCATTCATATTGGCATCATGGCCACAAGCATAGCAAGCATCAATTTCATCAAAAATGGATAATTCAAATGAATCCAAGGGATCATACCACTCATCATAGCATTCATCCTTTGATAAGCATGAAGGGAAATTAAACAATGTATGAGTTGAAGAGTTACTCTAATGAGAACGTGGGCACAGGTAGCTAATCCGCTCTTCCTCCTTATCGAAAAAGGCTTTCGCCCCGCTTTATATATAAAGCAAAACCGCCCAAGCCAAACATCCAACAGAGTTCACACACACACACACAGACACACTCAAAGTCACACACACACACACATCAAGGTAGCAGTAGGGTTAATGCTGAGGGCTCCGGCGGCGTTGGCGGAAGCGGGGGCGCCATGCGGAAGGCCATCGATTGAAGGTTGGTGAGGAGGGTGTTGATGACGCTCCGGTCTTGGGGGCGGCTAAGCGGCCATCATAGCTGGAAATAGCCACACATTTTGAAGATCGCATCAGTCGCACGTCGTAGAGGCACTTTCTGAATAACGAGCTTGTTGCGAATATTCCAAAGCGTCCATGCTAGGATCCCAATGCACAACCATCTAATATGGCGGTAACGCGGGGAGGAGGCATGGATCTCCGCGAGTAGGTCGGGGAAGTTGGTATTGCACCATTGTCCGCCGATCGTTTCACGGAAGCACAACCACAGGAACTGGGCAGTGGGGCAGTTGAAGAAAATGTGGTTCGAATCCTCAACTGTGGTGCACAGGGGACACATCCCGTCCCCAGGGCCATTGCACTTGCGGACTTCAACCCCAGAGGGGAGACGTCCCCGGATCCACTGCCAGAGGAATATCCGGATCTTGAGGGGGAGTCGAATGTCCCAGATCAAGCTAAAGGGCTCAGGGGCCAGCGAAGGGGCGATGGCAGCATACAGAGACTTCATGGAGAAGCATCCCGAGGGCTCCAGGTGCCACGCCATGGAGTCAGCGGCGCCCTCTATATCCATCGGCAAGAGAGCGATGTCCTGTAGAAGGGCGTCCCACGCGTCAATCTCCTGGGGGCCAAAGGGGTGCCGAAAGGCGAGACACCCTAAGTCAATAAGGGCCCTCTCGATGGAAATCCGGGGGTCTGCCGCAATGGCAAATAAGCCCGAGAAGCGGGCGGCCTGAGGGGAGTCCCCAAGCCAGGGTCGAGGACCCGGAACCCACCGAGATTGAAGTGCCAATTCGGAGCACGGGAAGGAGCTGAATCACAGCTTGCCAGAACTGGGATCCCCTAGAGTGCTGGCAGAAAGCAAGAGGTTGTCCTTGGAGATACTTATTCTGGATGATGGTAAGCCAGAGGCCGCCCTCCCCGTTGGCGATACGCCATAGCCATCGGGTCAGGAGAGCAATGTTCATGCGACGAGAGGACAAGATCCCCAGACCTCCCTGGTTCTTGGGTTTGCAAATGTCCGACCAGCTCACCATATGGTATTTTTGCTTGTCCCCCTCGCCAGCCCAGAAAAACCTGGACTGATATTTGGCCACCTCCTGGTGGAGCATCTCATGGAGTCTATAGACGCTCATGAGGAACCAGAGGAGGCTAGCCAACGAGGAGTTGATGAGGATTACCCGTGCCGCCTTCGAGAGCCACTGGCCCTTCCAGGGCTCGACCCGGTGTTGCATTCGGGTACGGAGGGGCGGAGGTCCGCTATGGTGAGGCGTGAGTCACTAATGGGGATCCCCAGATAAGTCGTGGGGAAAGAACCCACGCCGCAATTAAGCCGGTCCGCAATGCCCTGGGCCTTCTCCGATGGGAATCCCAGAACCATCACTTCGCTCTTATCGAAGTTGATGGTCAGACCGAACATCTGTAGGAAGCATAGGAGGAGGAACTTCAAGTTGGCAATATCAGACGCAGAGCCCTTAACCATTATTATGGTGTCGTCAACATATTGTAGGAGGGAGACCCCACCCCCTCCTACAAGGTGTGGGACCACATCGTGAATGTGACCGGCCGATTTGGCTTTGTCAAGAATGGTCGCAAGGGCGTCAACCACCATGTTAAACAGGAACGGCGAGAAAGGGTCGCCTTGGCGAACCCCACAAAGCGTGGGGAAGAAGGGGCCGATCTCACCATTAATGTTAATAGCGGTCCGACCGCAGGAGACAAGCTGCATAACTCTGGTCACCCAACGGTTGTCAAAGCCCTTGCGGAGTAAAACTTCCCGAAGGAAGGGCCAGTGCACAGTGCCATAGGCTTTATGAAAGTCAAGCTTCAGGAAGACCACCCGTTGGTGCTTGGAGCAGACTTCATGAAGGACCTCGTGGAAGACCAACACCCCATCCAGGATAAAACGACCCTGAATGAAAGCCGACTAATTGGGGTGAGTGATCGAGTTGGCGAGCAGGGTCACCCTATTGGCGTACCCTTTGGCTAGGATCTGAAATATCACATTGATCACAGTGATGGTTCGGAATTGGCAGATGTCTGTCGCGCCCGGAACTTTGGGGATAAGAGTGACTACCCCATAGTTTAGGTGCCCAAGATCCATGGTCCCCAAGAAAAACTCGTCAAAGAGAGCCATGATCTTAGGTTTGATGGTCTGCCAGAATGCTTTAAAAAAGGAGACTAGCAGTCCATCCGGCCCCGGCGCCAAGGAGGCGTTCATGCCCTTAATCGCCACGAGGACCTCCTCCTCGGAGAATGGGGCAACTAAGGCGGCATTATCCGCAACAGACACAAGCTGGGTGCCCGACCAGATGTCGGTCGCCAGAGCGGCCCCACCCTAAAGGGTGGGGGAGAATAGGGATTTATAGAATCCATCCACATGCGTCCGATGTCCGAGGGGCGGACGAGATGGGAATCACCATCCCACAAACAGTGGATGGAGTTCCGACGTCGCCGCCCATTCGTGATCGCCTGGAAGTATGCCGTATTAGCATCGCCCCGCAGCACCCATCGCTGGGTACCGTGGAGCCTCCAGTAAGCTTCTTCATCCGTATAGATGGTGGCGAGCTGATCCTCAAGATCATATCGCACCATCCACTCATCCAGGGAGATCCTAGAGGTGTCCGCGCGGTAGTCCAAGGCCTGGATGGCCGATAGGAGGACTTTTTTGCGTTCGCGGAGTTCTTTGCCAAGGTTAGCGCCCCACCCCTTCATAAATTGGCGGGCGAGCTTGGCACAAAACTGCCAGGAGTCCACAACCGACATGGACCGATGGGGAGAGGAGCGCGTAGAGGTCCACTTGGCCACGACCACCTCCCTGAAGCCCGCTTGGTTGAGCCAGAAGAGGTTGAACCTGAAGCAAGGCGGGGTGGGAGGGCATTCGTCGATGGTGGAGAGGAGGAGAAGGACGTGGTCCGACCCAATCCGGGTAATCGCACGGAGCGAAGCCAAGGGGCATCTAAGTTCCCATTCCGGGGAGACTAGGACGCACTCCAGGACAGACCGCGTCGGGTCGGCTTGGCGGTTAGTCCAGGTAAACCTGGCACCCGTCCTCTCAAGCTCGCGGAGGCCGAGATTCGTGATGCAGTCGTTGAACATCTGCATCCTAGGGCGGTTGATTTGGCCATTATTCTTTTCATCGGGAGAGCGGATGAGGTTGAAATCCCCTCCAACAACCACCAGGAAGGTGGAGGCGGAGGCCTTCCGTTGTAGCTCATCAAGGAAGGTCGGGGAGCGGCGGTGGTCCACTGGCCCATAGACAATGACAACCTCCCACTTGAAGTTGAGCGCCCTCTCGAAGAGTTCCATGCTAACGAAAAACTCGCCCCGGTCCATACCGCCAACGTCAAAGGTGGCATCCTTCACACCTAAAAGGATGCCTCCCGAGTGCCCCGTGGTCCCACTAGAAGGGAGCCAGTGCATGGTTTCCACCGAGTGCATGGATTTTTCTCTCCTCAGCAGAGATGAGTGACATCTCGAGCGTCGGCCTCCTCGTCGCTCCGCCTTCCTCGCCTCGCTCGCCTTGCTCCACCCCTGCGCATGGCGATG
>NC_041387.1:135122353-135123976 GCF_002162155.2 Triticum dicoccoides | reverse complement strand
GTCGAAGGCGGGGAGCCATGCGCAGGGGTGGAGCAAGGCGAGCGAGGCGAGGAAGGCGGAGCGACGAGGAGGCCGACGCTGGAGATGTCACTCATCTCCGCTGAGGAGGAGGGAGAAGCCGCCGGCAACACCGAGCCAGCGCCCGTCCCCCACGGCTCGGAGGTGGGTCGCGTGAGGGAGAGCGGCTGTGGCCCGATCGCTCGTCGTCGTCGTCCAGATCCTCGTGGAAGGAGGGGCGCGACCGGCGGTAGTGGGAGTCGTCATGCCGGTCCGTGCCCCCACCACCAAAGTGCCCATCATCAGTGGAACATGGGCGCCCGACATGGTTGGGAGGCTTGGGGGAGATCTTGAGGTCGAATCCCAGGTCGTTGAAGAAGACGCGAACGGTGACACGGAGCTTGTCGGAGTCAAGGCATTTAACCTTGACCCGGACCTCCTCCTATTTGCGGAGGGAGAGCTTGTCCAGCACCACCACCTTGCCCAGGATCTTGGACATACTGCGAATGACTAGCTCGGACTGGGCGACATCAGGCAGCCCGGCGATAAGGATCCAAGCAGTATCCAGAACTACGACCGCCTTGGGGTCGACCTTAGGCTCAGAGATGTTGACCACAAGATTGTTCAGGGCCAAGGTGATTTCATCACTACGGGTGCAGAGGCCCAAGCTGATGGCGTCAGGGAAGACCATGGTGAAAGAACTGGTAGAGGTCGGGGTCACCTCCCGGTCCCACACACGCCGGCACAGGTGGTTGAGCTCAGCCTCGATCATCTCCGGGGAAGTAACACCCACCCCCACGACTGTGACAATCGCCTGGAGTGATGGGGAGGGGGTGGTAGATCCTCCACCTTAATGTGGAAGAACCCGAGGCCCTCGATGCCATGGCCATACATCATGAGCTCATCAGTCAGCGAACGGTCCGGGCATAGGGCCGCTGGATGCCCAGTATCCTTGCAGAGGTAGCACATCGGAGGGTTGGTGCACTCCACTTGGTAATGGCCTGCGATCCCGCAGTTGAAGCAAGGAGGCAGGTCACGAGTAGCAACAACATCGGCCAACGCCGAGGTTGCAGGGGAGGGGGGCGGCGCAGCAGGGGGGCGAGCCGGGCCCCGCTTCTTCTTCTTCTTTGCGCCCTGGCGCCCTCGCCCCCCATTGCCTCCATTGGCAGGGAGGGAAACTGGGTTGGTTGTGGGGGTTGGTAGCGGCACGAGGGCGCGTGGGCAACAGCAGGAGTGGAGGTGCGGGACGGGGACGGGGAACGGGCCCGGCGCCGCTCTGGGGATAGGGACCGCCGTCGGTCAGAGCGCCGCGCCTCAGCCACGGGAGACCGGGGACGGTACCAGCGGTCATCACGGGACCGAGACGGCAAGCGGCAACTGTCACGGCCGGGGGATCGCGGAGACTCGCAAGGAAGAGAGCAGCGCGAGTCCCTGGAGTCCAGTTCGCGGCGCAGGTCCGCCTCCCAGCGGAGGCCCTCGGGCGACGAGCAGGGCTGGGCGCGGCGATCGTCCAGGCCACGCTTGGGCCGGCCGGCAATGTCCCCCCACTCGCGCGGCATCTCCGGCGAGGGGCGGAGCCGAGATCAGGGGAGGAAGGGAGAGCCGACGCAGCTGGGGCGAGACGAG
>NC_041387.1:135121298-135122060 GCF_002162155.2 Triticum dicoccoides | reverse complement strand
GCGAGGGGAAAACGAGGGGCGGGGGGAGCGTGGTGGCTGGACTGGAAACCCTTGAGGGGGCCAGATCGATCGCGTCGGGGTAGGCCGGGGTAGCAGGCTCTGGGATGGTCCAGCACCCTCCATGGTCCTAGGCAACCCGAGGCCCAGGACCAGCCCAGTCATAGGCGCAGCGTTAGACGGTCCAGCCCAGAAGGGGCGGCCCATGCCAGGGCGGCCCAACACGCGAGCCCAGGACGGGCACATGGCGAGGGTTTCCCCCACCGCCACCGGCGCCAGGGGGGCGAGGGCAGGTCGCCGGAGAGGAGGGCACGGGCGAATGACGCGGTGGTCGGAGATGAAACGGAGCCAGGAGGATCCGAAGGTGGCGATGAATGACCGAAAAGCGGTGTGGCGGGAGGGCATGAGCAGGCCGGCGGCAACCTCCGGAAGCGGCGTGGCCACCCCGGCCACGACCACGCCGCCCGAAGACCGCCACGACGACCGGGCAGGGCCCAAGTCCGCACGGCCAGCGACCCCCCATCTAACCGCGCGCCGGCGGCGGCATCCTCCCGTCCCCAAGGCCGGGCCTTTCCCCGAAGAGGACTGAGACGAGCTCGTTCCTCGACGGGACTGCGCTCGGGCATGGGAAGCCGAACCCCCACCCCTGGGGGTAAGGCCACCGGCGGCACGGAGCGTCGGCAAGCGAGCAGGGGCGGGAGGGGGACCCGGTCCCAGCAGACCATAGGGCGGCCGGTGGCGACGTCTTCGTCCTCCGCAAGGTCA
>NC_041387.1:135019965-135121014 GCF_002162155.2 Triticum dicoccoides | reverse complement strand
CGGGGAGGGCGGAGGGGACGGAGGCCGGCGGTGATGCAGCGGCGGGCACGCTAGGGGCATCGCCCCGACAGTCACCAGAGGCAGGCGCGGGCGACTCCATCCGGATATTGCCAACCTCTCAAAGAATGAGTCCTCTTCCTCCTTTTGTTCTTTGCTCTCCTCGTCATCTTTTTCATCCAATGAGCTCACAGTGTCATCAATTTCTTCTTCCATAGATTCTTGCAAAATATTAGTCTCTTCTTGGAAAGCGGAGACTTTCTCAATAAACACATCAACATCGGCATTATATTCATAATTATCATAGCAATATTTAAGTATAGCATAATTTTCAGGTCTGTAAACAACATCATCATAATTTTCACACTTTTCAAACAAAGATTCAATTTCATAAGCACCCTTAAAAGCAACAAATTATTCTATTCGTTCCACATCTTAGTAATCATATATACCATTAGCTTAAGAAGCCAAGGTTTTGTTATGACTAAATTGACATGAAAAGGGAAGGTGTGGAGCCTTCAGCCTAGAGTAGCAAGTATAATCATATCTCAAGCATATATTCCAAGCATACCATTGCAACATTTCAATTTGATCCCATAAGAGTTTCCCTTTTTGAGTCAAGCAATAATCCCTAAAGTATTCACGTTGATCCAACGTGTCTCCCATTATCAAGTTGAATGGGGTTTTCTCAGGATTATCAAAGTAGTGTTTAATATTTTCTCATAACGAGCATCGAGGGTTTTAGGAGGTTCCCCATCTCCATGAGTAGCAAGTACACCTATTTTTTTGTATTTCGTGTTCCATATCCATAACTAAAGATAGAGAACAACTTAGAACAGGGAATAAAATCTACTTAGTGATAAAGCAAACAAGCACACACAAGAATATTCATGATATGTCTCCAACGTATCCAAATTTTTTATTGTTCCATGCTGTTATATTATCATTCTCGAATGTTTTACAATCATTTTATAGCAACTTTATATCATTTTTTGGGACTAACCTATTGACATAGTGCTCAGTGCCAATTGTTGTTTTTTGCTTGTTTTCTACATCAGAGAAAATCAATACCAAACGAAGTCCAAACGCAGCCAAACTTTTTGGAATTTTTTCTAGACCAGAAGACACAACTTGGGCCAAAGAAGTACCAGATGGGTGACCTGAGGGGGCACAACCCACCTGGGCGTGCTTGGGGGCCCAGGCGCGCCCTAGTGGGTTGTGCCCACCTCGGTGGCCTCTCAGACCACCTCTTCGCCCTATAAATTCCCAAATATTCCAAAAACCCTAGGGGATTCGATAGATCAGAAGTTCTGCTGTCGCAAGCCTCTATAGACACGAAAACCAAACTAGACCCCATTCCGACACCCTGCCGGAGGGGGAAATCATAACCCGTGGCCATCTTCATCATCTCGGCGGCCACCAAGATGAGGAGGGAGTAGTCCACCCTCGGGGCTGAGGGTTTGTACCAGTAGCTCTGTGTTTAATCTCTCTCTCTCTCTCTCTCTCTCTCTCTCTCTCTCTCTCGTGTTCTTGATGGCATGATCTTGATGTATCGCGGGCTTTGTTAATATAGTTGGATCATATGGTGTTTTCCCCTCTCTTTCTTGTCGTGATGAATTGCGCTTTCCCTTTGTGATTTAATTTTATCAGATTGAATACTTTTATGGATTTGAGAGCACTTGATATATGTCTTGCATATGAATACCCGTGGTGACAATGGAGTATTATATTGATTCACTTGATACATGTTTTGGCACTCAACTCATGGATTCCCGAGGTGACATTGGGGTAATCTATGCATAGGGGTTGATGCACGTTTCCATCCTTGTTTCTCTGGTAGAAATCTTGGGGCACTCTTTGAGGTTCTTTGTGTTGGATTGAGTATTATGAATTTGAAAATGTTTGATGCGTATCGTATAATTAACTCATGGATACTTGTGGTGACATTTGAGTGTCTAGGTGACATTAGAGTTGGTTGATGCGTATCATATGGTGTTATTTTAGTACGAACTCTTGGATAGATCAAACGGAACGAATAACTTTGCGTTATTTTAGTACGCACTCTTGAATAGATCGAACGGAAAAATAGTTTAATGTGGTTTCGTACCCTACAAATAATTTCTTCTTTTGTTCTCCGCTAGTTAAGTACTTTGGAGTGATTCTTGATCACATGTTGAGGGATGGTTATATGATCCAACTAGATTAGCATTGTTGAGAGATTGCACTAGCGAAAGTACGTACCGTAGGCCTCATTTTCAAGAATTCCAATACCATTTGTGCTCACGTTTGGTACTTGCTACCTTGCTGTTTTTTATTGTTACTATCACAAAAATCAATATCTACTATCATTACTATGCTTGTATCACAATCTCTTCGTCGAACTAGTGCACCTATACAGATTACCATTGTATTTGGTGTGTTGGGGACACAAGAGAATTTTTACTATTTTGTTGTGGGGTTGTTTGAGAGAGACTGTCGGTGTCAAAACCGGCGGATCTCGGGTAGGGGGTCCCGAACTGTGCGTCTAGGCGGATGGTAACAGGAGACAGGGGACACGATGTTTTTACCCAGGTTTGGGCTCTCTCGATGGAGGTGAAACCCTACTCCTGCTTGATTAATATTGATGATATGGGTAGTACAAGAGTAGATCTACCACGAGATCAGAGAGGCTAAACCCTAGAAGCTAGCCTATGGTATGATTGTTGTTCGTCCTACGGACTAAAACCCTCCGGTTTATATAGACACTGGAGAGGGCTAGGGTTACACAGAGTCGGTTACAAGGGGAGGAGATCTACATATCCGTATCGCCAAGCTTGCCTTCCACGCCAAGGAAAGTCCCATCCGGACATGGGACGAAGTCTTCAATCTTGTATCTTCATAGTCCAGGAGTCCGGCCAAAGGTTATAGTCTGGCTATCCGGACACCCCCTAATCCAGGACTCCCTCAGTAGCCCCTGTACCAGGCTTCAATGACGACGAGTCCGGCGCGCAGATTGTCTTCAGCATTGCAAGGCGGGTTCCTCCTCCGAATACTTCATAGAAGATTTTGAACACAAGGATAGTGTCCGACTCTGCAAAATAAGTTCCACATACCACCGTAGAGAGAATAATATTTGTACAAATCTAATCTGCTGACGTATTCCGCAGCGTGTCATCACGCCACGGCCAAGCCTTTCTTCGAATCGTTTTACTGTCCCTCCTCAGCGTGTTTAGCGAGGCGGTTTCCTTGGCACGTCTTGTCAAAGCAGAGATCATGTCCTCTTATTCCGGGATTCTCATCAATACGGGCGTGGGTAACCCAACCGTGCCATTAATCACGACGCTTGGGAGATAAGCGAGTTTTACTAGGCTGGTGGGGGCACGTAGTTTTGTCTGCCCATATAAGGGGGTAAGGATCCACCTTTTTCATCTGTGCCTTCTTCCTCCTTCGCTTATCCATTTCCGCGTACTCGAGCTCCAGCGCCCAAGTCCGCACTTCCCACCTCAACCTTCTCCAGCCATGTCCGGAGCGGGAGGCAGGTGGATGGCCTCCTCCGTCACGGAGGGGCACATCAAAAAGTTGAGGAAAGCCGGATACTTGTCCAATGACGTTGCACACCGGCTCCCAGACGAGGGGCAGCTCATCCCCACCCCTAGGCCCCATGAGAGGGTGGTGTTCCTCCCCCATTTCCTTCGTGGACTGGGCTTCCCACTCCACCCATTTGTCCGGGGGCTCATGTTCTACTACGGCCTAGATCTCCACGATCTGGTCCCGAACTTCATCCTCAACAGCTCGACGTTTATCATCTTGTGCGAGGCCTTCCTCCGCATCAAGCCCCACTTCGGCTTATGGCTGAAGATCTTCAATGTCAAGCCGAAGGTAGTGGGCGGCCAGCTAGCGGAGTGCGGAGGCGCCATGCTGGGCAAGATGCCCAACGTCACATGGCTCGAGGGCTCCTTTGTGGAAACCATCAAAGGGTGGCAATCGGGGTGGTTCTACATCACTGAGCCGCGTGACCCTGAATGGGCAGCGGCCCCCAAATTCCGATATGGCATCCCCACACGGCTCACCTCCTGGAAAGAGACGGGCCTATCGTGGGGTAATCCAGGAGAGCTGACCGGACTCCAAACCTCCGTCCAAAACTTGATGGACAAGAAGGTTAAACTTGTCAACGTAGTCCAGGTCATGCTCTTCCGCCGGATCCTCCCGTGTCAACGACGGGCCTTTAACTTGTGGGAGTTCGACCCGGCTCAGCACCAAACTTTGTCCAGGCTCTTCGACACAACGCACGAGGATGCCTGGATGGTGCTATTCAAGGGCGCCGAGGTTCCCCCTCCCATTACCGAGGATTGCGGATTCTGCATGAAGCGCCAAGCCAGCGTAGTAAGCTTGTTTTACCCTTTACGGGATACTTGTTTTTCATAGTTTGACTCTATGCGGGATCTAAGCTCCCGTTCCTTTGACAGGACTGGCAGAAGAAATCCGGACAGATCGACTGTCCGGCTCCATTGCCCGAAGGCCCAGCGGATGCCCGCTTGGCGAAGCTGCTGGTCCCGGCACCTCACGTGGTGCCGGAGAAGAAGGCCAAGAAGAAGGCCACGGGAACTCGAAAGAGTTCCCGACGCCTGGTAGTGTCGGATTCATCATCCGATGACTCCGAAGCGCACTCCTCCCACGAAGGCGAGGAGGAGGAAGAAGAGGCCTCTCCCCCTCCAATAGGGGGAGGAAAGAAAAGGAAGGCCGCCCCAACTAGGGGGGGCGGAGGGTCCAAGAAGGGAAAGACCCTTCCTCCGGACTACTCCACCAACACCGACGACGGCGAAGAGGAGTGGCCATCTAGGGCCAAGCCCCTGGCAAAATCATAAGTATCCGGATACCAGAATAACTCATGGCGTTCCTTTATTGCACAGTATCTTCTGACGCCGAATATAATCATGCAGTCCGCCCAAGGCTCGGCTCGACGCTTCGTCGAGCGGCTCCCTGGATTCGTCGGATGTGAATAGTCTTTCACTCCCGACCGCTACCTCCCCTCGCCCTATGGATGATGCCGAGGTGGAGTCCCAAAAGGGTACAAGCCAGGAGGAGGTGGTCCTGGAGGCGCCGCAAGGCGACCTCCCGGACTCCAGGCGCAGAGGGGATGAAACCCCAAAGGGCTCTAAGTCCGGCCCTGGGCCGGATACTGCACCGGAACCTTTAGTGGTTCCGGAGTCCGGAAGGCGGCCCCCTAGTAAGAAGGGAAAGCCTACGATGCTGGTGACCTCTGTCCAACCGGAGGCACCAGACAATTTGCTGGAGGTGCTTAACGGCGCCTCCATCAACGAGGAGCACCACACTATCATGAGTGCGGTGATCCAGAAGGTTCAGTCCGCCAAGAGCGGGCTGATGGAAGCCTGTGCCAGCCTTCTAACAGGCTTTGAGGTATGTATTTAAGATATGTAAAAATATTACCGCATAGACAGTAGCCCCTGATGCTTAGTTTGGTGTTCGGAAAGAAAAGCCGGACTGAGGATCTAAAAAGATATATGCAGGAGTCTAACATAAGTATGTCGATATGGGAATGCAGGCTGCACTGCTGACCTCTGCCGTACTGACTGCGGAGGTCGATGCATTAAAGCAGAGCCTCGAGCGGTCCGAGAACGAGCTCGACCTTGCCAAGAAGCAGCTCCAGGACCAGGAAGGTAAGTAATACCTTATGTAAGTATATATAAAAATATCTTGTTGCAAATAATGACAGGACCAACGTGGTTATTACAGGGGCCACAACCGAGGTGGCGACCCTGAAGGAAGCGCTATCCAAGGCCGAAGACAATGCGGCCGTGGAGCGCACTGAGCGAGAAAAACAGGAGGCGCGGGTGGCGGAGGTGCAGCAAGAGCTCCATGCTCTTGTGAAAAAACATGAGAGTTTGGAGCTTGACTCAAAGACTCGAGAGTCCGAGCTTGCCACGGCCCTTGAGAGCGCCAAATCTGCCAAGGCCAAAGCCCACAAAGCCCTCCAGCAAATTGAGGCGATGAAGATAGCGGCGGGTAAGGCATTCTTTATGCAAAGCAAGCACATGAAAGTGAATTACTTGTTACTTACCCGAGTCCGGAGCTCTCCAGGAGCATTCGTAGATCTGCCCTGCAGTGTGCCCGACGCTGCCGCATTCTACTGAGCCGAGGAAGGGAGCTCGACGGAGAAGGAGTTCTGGTCCCAGTATGTTGAGGCCGGACACCCAGTGCCCTTGAGAGACCAGCTGAAGCAGCCGGTCGAGCTCCATAAGGTAGCCGAACAGGCCATGAAGGGCCTTATAGTCCGGCTATGGCCTGGGGAGGTCGTGCATGGGAGCTACTTTGGGCTGGTGAGGCGGCTGGTGGATGCCTGTCCTTGGCTTGAAGTCGTCAAGTGCTCCGTGTGCATCGAAGGCGCCCGTAGGGCCCTTGCCCGTGTTAAAGTACACTGGGGCAAGCTGGATGCTGAGAAGCTGGTGACAGATGGGCCACCGGAGAAGAAGGAGCATTGCAAGCCCGAGATGTATTATGAGAGCGTCCTGAAGGGTGCCCGCCTTGTGGCGAATGAATGTGCCGAGGATGTAATTTTTGAGTAAACTCGCTCGTGTTTATCCTGTGCGCTGAGAACTTGTTCATATGCGCTAAGCAATGCTTTTTGAATTTAAAATATTACCTTCTGTGCGGCCGTTTATTAGATCTGAGAGATGGTGAGTCGTCGGCTTCTACCCCCATGCCACGAGTGCTGGGGTGTTCGGGATAGACCTGAGCGCTCTTGTTCCCATTCTTGGGTCCTTCGAGGGAGGCGCTCAGCACAACGAACAAGGCAATCGGACTATAATGATTTAACACTCTCACTTAGCCATAGAATTCTATAATTTTAAATTTTGGCGAAGCCCCTAGTATTCGGAAGACCGAGTTCGGGGCGCTATCCACACCTAGGCCGGACAAAACCAGCTCCTCGCTCTAAGCGGCATAAGTCTTTAGGGACTCGAAACCTCTCGAACAGCGACCATCTCTCGCCTTATCATGACGGTCAGTTTTAGCTTTCTCTACTGAGGTGCTTAACCCAGCTCAACCGGGGCACAATCGCAGTAGTTCTCCCAGTGCTACCTTTGCCGATATAATGGAACGTAAGGTACCAAAACATGGGAGCCGGGCAAACCCAACTATTGACCCAAGACATGATTCGGAGCCGATGCATATAATGCTATAAGTTCGAGGTGACGCACTCGTGAGAGTGTTCGGACTTCTCACACCCTATTCTGGGGTACTTAAGCCCCTGGTGTATTGGCCGTACCAAAGTGTACGGTTGCATAATGTCATAACTGAACATATTTACATAAAAAGTGAATGCAATAATAGACAAGAGCTATGTATTGTTTATTAAAAGGCTGCTGTGAAAGCAGAATGATACAAATAGTGTGATAAGCAAGAGCTGGGATTATTTTACATGTCCCCATCCAGGGGCAAGCTGCGAAACTTTATGTAAGACAGGTATTTAGCTTGTTATAGAGACCACCTGGTTATTCGACGTAGCTTGCTGCCTCCCTGGCTGTTGCATCATGTGTCCGGTGATTGTACTGCCGGACAAGCCTTCCGGAGAGTGGAGTCCTGAAAGTAAGAAGAAAAAGGAATGACAAAATCGGGAGCCCCTAGTGCGGTTGAGTCGCATCGTGGGCGTGCTATGGTTGTGCCCCTCCCCTCATGCCCATGGTATTTCCAGAGCGTAATTATGTACGTGTAGTACTGGTTTTGCAATTTCGCGAGGGCTGGGGTTGGGGCCGCACTACTACACTTGCTCAGAACGTGCCAGGCAATCTTGCTGTAGGTTGCTTCGGGCGTGCTTGACGGTGTCCCAACGTTTAATAGCCGAACTGGAGAATTGCCTTGAGAGGATACTTTGTACTTCCGCCGCGAGGGCCGCCGTGTGCTCCTCTGTTCGGAGAGAGCGTTCGGTGTTTCCATTGACCGTAATGACTCCTCGAGGGCCTGGCATCTTGAGCTTGAGGTATGCATAGTGCGGCACCGCATTGAACTTTGCAAATGCGGTTCGTCCGAGCAACGCGTGATAGCCGCTGCGGAACGGGACTATGTCAAAGATTAACTCCTCGCTTCGGAAATTATCCGGGGATCCGAAGACCACTTCGAGTGTAATTGAGCCTGTACAGTTGGCTTCTACACCTGGTATGACGCCTTTAAAGGTCGTCTTTGTGGGTTTAATCCTTGAGGGATCTATGCCCATTTTTCGCACTGCATCCTGATAAAGCAGGTTCAGGCTGCTGCCGCCATCCATAAGGACTCTAGTGAGGTGAAATCCGTCAATGATTGGGTCTAGAACCAATGCGGCGAATCCGCCGTGGCGGATGCTGGTGGGGTGGTCCCTTCGATCAAAAGTGATCGGGCAGGAGGACCATGGGTTGAACTTTGGGGCGACTGGCTCCAACGCATATACGTCCCTGAGTGCATGCTTCCGTTCCCTTTTGGGGATGTGGGTTGCGTATATCATGTTCACCGTCCGCACTTGTGGGGGAAAGCCCTTCTGTCCCCTATTGTTCGGCGGCCGGGGCTCCTCCTCGTTATAACTATGCAGCCCCTTGTCTCTGTTTTCAGCACTTAACTTGCCTGCCTGCTTGAACACCCAACAATCCCTGTTGTTGTGATTGGCTGGTTTTTCGGGGGTGTCGTGTATCTGGCACGAGCGATCGAGTATTCGGTCCAAACGGTACGGGCCCGGAGTACTTCTTTTGAATGGCTTTTTCTGCTGACCGGGTTTAGAGCCTCGGAATCCGGCATTAACTGCCGTATCCTCAGCATTGTTGTCGTTAATGCGGCGCTTGTGTTTGTTGCGACGCGACCTACCATTGTTGTCATTGGTATCCGAATTACCAGGGCTCTTGGTCATGTTATTACTACGAGATAGCCAGCTGTCTTCTCCCGCGCAAAAGCGGGTCATGAGTGTTGTGAGGGCTGCCATGGATTTCGGCTTTTCCTGTCCTAGGTGCCGGGCAAGCCATTCGTCACGGATGTTATGCTTGAAGGCTGCAAGGGCCTCTGCGTCCGGACAGTCGACTATTTGATTTTTCTTAGTTAGGAACCGTGTCCAGAATTGTCTGGCCGATTCCTCTGGCTGCTGAATGATGTGGCTTAGGTCATCGGCGTCTGGTGGTTGCACATAGGTGCCCTGGAAATTGTCGAGGAATGCGGCTTCCAGGTCTTCCCAGCAACCAATTGACTGTGCTGGCAAGCTATTGAGCCAATGTCGAGCTGGTCCTTTAAGCTTGAGTGGGAGGTATTTGATAGCGTGTAGATCATCACCGCGGGCCATGTGGATATGAAGGAGATAGTCCTCGATCCATACCGCAGGGTCTGTTGTGCCATCGTATGATTCGATGTTTACGGGTTTAAAACCCTCGGGGATTTGATGATCCATTACTTCATCTGTGAAGCATAGTGGGTGTGCGGCGCCTCTGTACTGGGCTATATCACGTCATAGCTCAAATGAGCTTTGTCTGCTGTGTTCGACCTGGCCGTATTTGCCATATCCGGCATGACGGTTATCGTTACGTGACATGGGGTGCCCACGCGATCCGTAGATCGATCTTGTTTGCCTTGCCTTGTCCTCCAATATGTCTCGCAGGTCTGGCGCATATCCCCGTGCCTTGGTATTTTTTGAGCGACGCCTGGGTGCGGCTTGAGTGGATGGCCGAGAGGCCTCTCTGTCGCGGCCACGAGGTGGCCGGTCGGCCGCGTCGTGCGCTGGTGATGTAGGTTTAGGTGCTTCCTCCTCTAATCGGGGTAGCAGCCTGCGCTTTGGGTAGCTCTTGGAGGGGTGTTCGAGTTCATACTCTTCGGCTGCAAGGACTTCAGTCCATCTATCGGCTAGCAAGTCTTGGTCAGCTCTAAGTTGCTGCTGTTTTTTCTTGAGGCTGCTTGCCGTGGCCATAAGCTTGGGTTTGAAACGCTCTTGTTCGACGGGATCCTCTGGCACAACAAATTCGTCGTCGTCGAGGCTTGCCTCGTCTTCAAAGGGAGGCATGTAGTTATCGTCCTCTACCTCTCTATCTGCCGCTCTCTCATGAGGGCTGGCTTCTCCATCCTCTTGTGTTGAATCTTGCTGGAGGAGGTTGTCCTTGGCACTGTCCGGGGTGTTATTATCTCCCGTGCCAGGATCACCGTTTTTGCTTTGGCGGGATTTAGAGCGGCGCCGCTGACGCCGATGCTTAGGCTGCTTCTTAGAGGGATCATCCTCCGTTGTTCCGTCGCCATTCCCTTCTTTTGGGGTGCCCACCATGTATATGTCGTATGACGAGGTGGCCTTCTAGTGCCCTATAGGTGCTGGTTCTTGGTCGTCTCCTTCATCGGTGTCCATACCGTCGATGTCTTCGGAGTCAAAGTCAAGCATGTCGGTTAAATCATCGACAGTAGCTACGAAGTGGGTGGTAGGTGGGCTTTGAACTTCTTCGTCGTCTGCATCCCAACCTTGCTGACCATAGTCCGGCCAGGGCTCTCCTGATAAAGAGAGAGACTTTAGTGAATCCAGAATGTCGCCGAAGGGCGAGTGCTGAAAGATGTCCACGGCGGCGATGTCACGCCCAATATGAAACCCTATCCAAAAGGAACTCGAAGGTCCCACCAAGGATAGACCCGCATATTGAAACGCTTTTGCAAGGTGGATATCATTACATCAACATTACATAATAGATGGGGATACATAATAGGGCATACAATGCCACACGAATAAAACATCACAATACATAAGAGCATCATCCGCCTACGGATGATACACAAACAGAAACTCAAACGACATCCACCCTGCTAGCCCAGGCTGCCGACCTGGAACCTATCCCCTGATCAAAGCAGAAGCAGAAGAAGAACTCCAACACAAGCAAACATCGCTCTCGCGTCATGATCATCGCATAACCTGTACCTGCAACTGTTGTTGTAGTAATCTATGAGCCACGAGGACTCAGCAATCCCATTACCATGGGTATCAAGACTAGCAAAGCTTAATGGGAAAGAAAGGGATAAAGTGGTGAGGCTGCAGCAGCGACTAAGCATATATGGTGGCTAATATACGCAAATAAGAGCGAGAAGAGAGCAAGCGGAACGGTCGTGAAGCTAGCAATGATCAAGAAGTGATCCTGAACTCGTACTTACGTCAAACCTAACCCAGAAACCGTGTTCACTTCCCGGACTCCGCTGAAAAGATAACATCACGGCTACACACGCGGTTGATGCGTTTTAACTCGGATCTGGTGTCAAGTTATCTACAACCGGACATTAACAAATTCCCATCTGCCTATAACCGCAGGCATGACTTTCGAAAGATTATACCCTGCAGGGGTGTCCCAACTTAGCCCATGACAAGCTCTCGCGATCAACGAAGGAATGGACCTTTTCCCAGGAAGACCCGATCAGACTCGGAATCCCGGTTTACAAGACATTTCGACAATGGTAAAACAAGACCAGCAAGACCGCCCGATGTGCCGACAATCCCGATAGGAGCTGCACATATCTCGTTCTCAGGGCAACACCGGATAAGCGAAGCGTACATGAACCGACGAATCCAAGTTGCCAAGGAAATGGTCCCGCACGGTGCTCTAGTTTGGACGAACACTTAGACAAGCATTGGCCCGCGGGGGCTGTAATAAAGATGACCCTTGGGTTAATTACTCCCAAGGGAAATATAGGTGGTGGTGAGGCAAATGGTAAAACCAAGGTTGGGCCTTGCTGGAGGAGTTTTATTCAAAGCGAACTGTCAAGGGGGTCCCATAAATCACCCGACCGCGTAAGGAACGCAAAATCCGGGAACATAACAACGGTATGACGGAAACTAGGGCGGCAAGAGTGGAACAAAACACCAGGCATAAGGTCGAGCCTTCCACCCTTTACCAAGTATATAGATGCATTAATAATATTAGAGATATTGTGATATCCCAACATAAACCTGTCCACCATGGAGCAATCTTCAACTTCACCTGCAACTAGCAACGCTATAAGAGGGCTGAGCAAAGCGGTAACATAGCCAAACAATGGTTTGCTAGGAAGGGTGTCAAAGGTTAGAGGTTCATGGCAATTTGGGAGGCTTGAGGAACAAGTGATAGGTAGCGCAGCATAGCGATAGAACGAATCAACTAGCATAGCAATGATAGTATTGAGATCCAGGGTAGCGGTCATCTTGCCTGAAATCCCGCTAGGAAGAAGAACGAGTCCATGAAGAAGACAAGCGGACGTGGTCGAACGAATCCTCACAACTCCGGAACGAAACCGAAGGCAACCCGGAAAGAAGCAAACAACATGGTAAACACGCAAGCATAAACATGACATGATGCACAAACAGGCATGATGCATGTCCGGTTTAATAAGGCATGGTATGGCAAGTGAAACAAACAATACTACAAGTTAAGTGGAGCTCAATATGCAACGAGTTGCATATTGAAGAAACACCACATGCAAGTATTTAGTGCTCTCTCGTATAAGCTACTCAACAATATTAAATGTTTTTAATCATGGCAAGAGGTGAAGCATAATGAAACTACCTATCTAGGCAAGTTTAAATGAGGCCGGAACAACAAACAACAATTCCGGAAAATCCTCATGAGCAATATTCGAATTTGGTACTGTTCTGCCTTATACACAATTTTATTGTTGTTAAACAGGAAAATAAAGTGCACCATGTTAAACTAGGCATTTTTCCACCCCATTTACATATAAAGTTTATTAAATTCGGAGCTCCGGTTAATTAGTTATGAAATAAATCATTTTAGCATGGCATATTAGCAAATTAATGCAAACATCAATTTAAACATTTTAACATGGATGAAAATGGCATATTATTAATCTACACAAAATTCTAAGCATTTTACATATATAAATTGTTTTAATCCGATGCACAGTTAATTAATTATTACATGCATGAACATGAGGGGTTTTCTGTAAAACAGCTAAACACTGAATAATTGCTAAAATCGTCTAGAGGGAAAAAATGCATCGGGCCGAATCTGAACACAGGCCAACCAGGAACGGGGGGGCAGCTCACCCATGGGCTTCAGCCCGTTTGGTGGAGGCGGCTGAGGCAGTGTGGGCTGGGTGAGGAGGCGCGCTGGGCCGGGGGATCTGGAGGCAGAGGCACGGTCAACGAAGCGGCTGAATCGAGCGGGACTTGGCGCTGCGGTCGACAGGAGCGATGCGGGGCGCTGAAACAGTCGATGCAGGCGCGCGGCTGGAGATGCGGGCGACGGGGACTTAGGGCGCCGGAGGTGGGCCCTGCCGGCGGGAACCGACCGGGAACGGGCAAGGGCGGCGGAGGCCGGCCTGATCTGGGGCACGGGTGCAAGTGACGACGGAATGGAGCAGAGCTTGGGGGGCGGTTTGGAGCTCCCAGCGATGATGTTGAGCGAGACAAGGCGGGCGCGGCGTGGATGAAGACCGACTCCACAGCCGCGGGTCACAGGGAGGCACGGCTCCGGCGGGCAGGGGCTGGAGACGAGGTACGGAAGGGCGGCTTCCATGGCCTCCTCATGTTCCTGTAGACAGAGAGAAACGAGAGAGATTTGAGATGAGAGGGAGCAACGAGATGAACAAGGAGAAAGGAGGGGTGGAGCGGGGACGCGGGGTCCTGCTGGTGCGGCGGTGGATCCGGCAGGCGATGAGTGGTTGGTCCGGTTGGCAAATCAAGGGAGGATCGGGAGGGATCCCGAGAGAACACTGGCGGCGGCGGACACGGAAGGATGGGACAGGATCCCTAGATCCTAGGGTTGTGCACTATTTATATTGCAATATGATTAGGGTAGGGGCTATCACATCCCTACGATCGTAAACGGACGGTCGCGAATAAAATAGTTAGGGATCCCAATTAACAAAACGAAGATGTTTTGCGGATGTTTGGGGATGATCCGGATCCAACGGTCACAACAGCTCGGGTCGGGTTCGGGGGAGTTTCGGACGCGCGCGCGAGGGGTCTGAGAGCTGGCAAGAGGGGTTAGGTGGTCACGGAACGGTCAAGGAAAGCAAGGGGTTTGATGCACTGTGCAAAGAGGGATTAGATGGGCTGTGCGGAGGGGGGTTGGGCTGAGAAGAGAGAAGAGAAGGCAGCCCGGCAACAGTTTCCGAATCGAAAACGTCTGACACTAGACCGACTATATCGCGGTTATATATATAACGGTTGTGCAGTCAAATGGACTCCGAATGCGACGAAACTTGGCAGGCGGCCTGTCTACACTATAATAAGACCGCACGACAAGTTGCATCCCATTCCGAGAACATTTTTATGACACTTATAAAATAATATTTCGGAGGTGTCGCGGGCGCGTGCAAGTGTGGTCGGGCTCAGAACGGACAACGGAGAGAACCGGCGGAACACGAACGGATGCAAGTTTTATAAAAACGATGCCGATGCAATGCGCATGATGCTATGGGATGAGATGCATAACAAGAACAAAAGCAAAACAATAGACAAAACCCAACCACGGAGGAAATAGCATATCGCATCTCTGAAAAAGGCAAGAGTCGGAGTTACGAATATGGAAAGTTTTATCCGGGGCATTACAACACTCCACCACTACGAGAGGATCTCGTCCCGAGATCTAGGATGGCACCGGAGGGAAAAGGAAGAGGAAGATAAGCGGTAAAACTAAGTTGCTTCTTCGACCAATGAGTGAAACCACGAACCTTGAGAGGTTGAGCAATTAGAGATGAACGAGATTGCAAACAATCCGTTAGAAAAGAGGAACAAGGAACATTACGAGAACTTGAAGGTTGCAAAGACATGAATGACGAGCACAATGGACAAGAAGGAATTGAAACCACTCTGGTTGAAACGAGATAAGAATGAATAAGAATGATATAATTTTGACAGCACTCCGACTATAAATGGAAGAAATTGAACATGAACTTGACAAGATGAGAGGATACTTGATGAAATCAACAACACACTGCCTCCAGAACTATTGAAGGAATGGCACAAGGGGTAAGAAGGATTTCAGACAGCTCTCCGGTTGAGGAAGGAGGCAAAACTTGATAAGATGAGAGAACTCGAATGAAAACACGACACGCTGGTTAAATGGATAAGCATGAACAGAACATGATCTTGACAAAACAAGATGATGAGTGAAGAGAACAACATCACAATGACTCCAGAATGAAAGAATAGAAGCTAAATCGTTGAAATAGAAGAATGGAGAAGAAAATACCAACTTGTACCACAAATCAGCTTGGAAAGCATCCTTGCAAAGAAGAATAGAACGGAGTTGTTGGAAAAACAACAACAAAATGATATGATCCTCGTGGGCTTATGTAGACATCTCAAAACTTGAGGTGAAATTCTGCCACTACGGAACAAATAATATAATTGATAACACCGACAAGATGGAAAATTTCTTCCATCGAGATGATAGAGAGATAACTTGAATCATTGATAAGCACCACAAAAGCAACAATCCTTAGGGAAGGCTTTAGGTGAGATATGACACAAGATAACTCCAACAATGAGGTTGATTGGTCGAAAAGATCTCTTGAACAAATAGAAAATGATGGATTTAAAATACCTCATTCTTGACAACATATGAATCATGAAACATGAAGGAAATTGTCAAGAGTGACATAACACCACCACAAAAGATAAGATAGAAAGAATTGCACTTCAGAATGCAAGATGAAGAATGCTTGAACTCCTCAAAACAAAACATGTGTTGAGCACCATGTTTATTTTAGAGTGTAGCTTCGCGGATCATAACTTCGAGAGAAATCTTGAAGAACAATTGAAGAATGAAAGGAATCCTTGACAAACCACCATGTAGATCTTCCATGAAGAACTCCGGTAATAAAAGAATGATCAAATGAAAGAGAAGTTGAAAACACAAGGTGAAGCCTTGCAATGATTTAGATGGAGCTTTGCGACGAGATAAAGCGGAAAACTTGGAACTCCGGAAAAGAAAAGATGAAGCATCTCGAACCGAGAAATGTGACATGATGAACAACTCTGGAAAGAAGAAACTAGATCACTCGGATGAAACAATAATAAGAATTACGGTATGCGTATCCTTCACCAATTTAAATTGATGACAAACAACGGATTTGGCATACTACTTATTCTCGTAAAAAGGATCAAGATAGATATGGCGCAAACTTGTGAAGGTCTTCAACGAGCCACCGGTAGGATTGAAAACAACGAAAGAACGAATGAATTGATACGATAACGAAGGAAGAGAAATCTGGAACGAAACACCGTAAGAATTGAAAATGTGATTAGCAAAGGCACAATTCACGGGGAAGAATTGGAAAACGAATGAAGATACTTGAGGGGATTTAGATACATGAGAACAAAGAGATCATGAACTGATTAGAGGATATTTGAATGATGCACCGGTTAGATTTGGAGAACAAGAGTTGAAGGTTGAGAATGAGTAATATTCAAAAATGATGGCATTCGGATTATCAAGAAAGGAAGCAACTCCTGAAATGCATCGGATGGTTGAAAAGAATTCTCACAATCGAAAACAATTATGAGAGGATGACATAAGCTAGAACTACGCATCTTGAAGAGAATGGAGCAAGATTTAAGAGAAACTCTTCTTCGGTCTTCACATGCTGAGAATGATGACGAGAACCACCAAAATTACTGAGGTACTCCAGTAGAATGTAAAGCGAAGAGGTTGAGCCAACAATGAAAAGAATTTGAAAGAGATCTTGGAGAAGGCATGTGACTGATGATAATTCATTCTTACGTCAAACTCTGAAAAGAATTTGGAATAGCTCCGGAATAATTAGAAGAGTCAAGTAAGATCCTGGGAAAAGACCTGTGGGTTGGGGCCCACTCAAAAGAAACATCATTGAAATAATTTTGAAGAGAGATTGCACCGGTTGAATTAAATAGCTTGAATGAGATAATTATCTCCAAATAGATTCAACGGATTAAGAATGGAAACACAAATCTTCTGAGATATCTTCAACACTCCAGAACAAATGAATAGCAAGAGGTGAGTGATTGAGAGGTGCACCGGCATGAGAAAGCATTTGACACGAGGAAAAGAATATGATCAACAATGAAAGCCTGAATTAAATCCACCGGAAAAGAATACGAGGATGAAGATTGATGAACTTGAAACTGTTGAGCATCTTCATGGGAAATCACCGGATAAGAACATTGAAAAAAAAGAATGAAGAGACTTCCCACAAATAAAAGGATACATGATTAAGAAATCTGAGTCCTTAAAGAAAAAGGGTGGGAGGGTGGGGAAAAACAAAGACAACTTAGGATGAACGAAACAAACAGCGTTGAGAAAACTTAGAATTGATCTCGGCAATGTTGAAATGATTGGCTCCACTTGAAGAGAAGCACGCCGGTTGGAAAAGAATTAACATGACAACCTCAATGACCGAAAGGATTAGTACTCCCATAGAAATATGAGAACACCGCTTGAAAGGTATGGAATCAACACTTGACTTTGAAGCAACTCGAATACCACAAATAAAACAAAACAAAGGATTTGGCTTGTAGAATAAGCCGGAACAAACATATGATAGAGATTTCGTCTGAAGTTTTCATGGTGGGGCCCACACGGGCTCGATTGTACAGCACCATCATGTACAAGGCAGTGACATGACATACGAAGTGTCCCCGAACCAGCATAGCCAAGGGTTCTTTAAGACACAACGAGACCACTGTAAAAACGACCGTGGAAAGGCGGACCACTAGACGTCAAACCCCAATCTCATATCATGCATCTGTCGAAAAGATATTCTAGGAGCTACTTGAATTCCCACCGATAAAACTCCCGAAACTTTCTGGTTATGCAATCTGGTGTTGGGGATACAGGGGAAGCAATATATCTCACCCAAACTAACAATACCTACATCCAAGCTGTATCCATCCGTCAACACATAACCAAGAAACCTTCGGAAATCATGTACCTCAACCTTCGAAAAGCATCCGTTATACGAGTTATGGCAATACTCCCGAACTCCCTAGTACTGGGTGACGTTGAGGTTATCTCACCAACAACTGCATAAAAGAGATTTTCGATGTCGGCAAAACTCAGGTATTCCAGAACTGCAATGATAAAATTGTGACGACAACACATCGGAGCTCAACTCCCCGGGTCAATGCCACATAAATAGACATGAGGCACCAAGAACAATGTTCTCGTCACAAAACCATCGGAACAATTCCAAGATACCCGCGTGATCCTAAAAAAAATTATTTAGTGAAATTTGAGGAGAGGAAAGACAAAACATCTACGTCAAGAGTCCTCACCAGAGCGACGAAGGGGGATGAGGAGTAAAAAGAATCCTACTCTCCGATTTATATAATCCTAAGACTCAAAATAGTTTTCTTCTAGAGTCAACAACGGCCAACAATCAAGGGGGCTCCTATGGTCGGTCGAGGCTCTGATTACCAACTTGTCACGCCCAATATACGACCCTATCCAAAAGGAACTCAAAGGTCCCACCAAGGATATACCCGCATATTGAAACACTTTTGCAAGGTGGATATCATTACATCAACATTACATAATAGATGGGGATACATGCATAAGGCATACAATGCCACACGAGTACAACATCACAATACATAAGAGCATCATCCGCCTACGGACGAAACACAAACAGAAACTCAAACGACATCCACCCTGCTAGCCCAGGCTGCCGACCTGGAACCTATCCCCTGATCGAAGCAGAAGCAGAAGAAGAACTCCAACACAAGCAAACATCGCTCTCGCGTCATGATCATCGCCTAACCTATACCTGCAACTGTTGTTGTAGTAATCTGTGAGCCACGAGGACTCAGCAATCCCATTACCATGGGTATCAAGACTAGCAAAGCTTAATGGGAAAGAAAGGGATAAAGTGGTGAGGCTGCAACAGCGACTAAGCATATATGGTGGCTAACATACGAAATAAGAGCGCGAAGAGAGCAAGCGGAATGGTCGTGAAGCTAGCAATGATCAAGAAGTGATCCTGAACTCCTACTGACGTCAAACCTAACCCAGAAACCGTGTTCACTTCCCGGACTCCGCCGAAAAGAGACCATCACGGCTACACACGCGGTTGATGCGTTTTAATTCGGATCTGGTGTCAAGTTATCTACAACCGGACATTAACAAATTCCCATCTGCCTATAACCGCAGGCACGGCTTTCGAAAGATTATACCCTACAGGGGTGTCCCAACTTAGCCCATGACAAGCTCTCGCAATCAACAAGGAATAGATCTTCTCCCAGGAAGACCCGATCAGACTCGGAATCCCGGTTTACAAGACATTTCGACAATGGTAAAACAAGACCAGCAAGACCGCCTGATGTGACGGCAATCCCGATAGGAGCTGCACATATCTCGTTCTCAGGGTAACACCGGATAAGCGAAGCGTACAGGAACCGACGAATCCAAGTTGCCAAGGAAATGGTCCCACACGGTGCTCTAGTTTGGACCAACACTTAGACAAGCATTGGCCCGGGCGGGCTGTAATAAAGATGAACCTTGGGTTAATTACTCCCAAGGCAAATATAGGTGGTGGTGAGGCAAATGGTAAAACCAAGGTTGGGCCTTGCTGGAGGAGTTTTATTCAAAGTGAACTGTCAAGGGGGTTCCATAAATCACCCGACCGCGTAAGGAACGTAAAATCCGGGAACATAACACCGGTATGACGGAAACTAGGGCGGCAAGAGTGGAACAAAACACCAGGCATAAGGCCGAGCCTTCCACCCTTTACCAAGTATATAGATGCATTAATAATATTAGAGATATTGCGATATCCCAACATAAACCTATCCACCATGGAGCAATCTTCAACTTCACCTGCAACTAGCAACGCTATAAGAGGGCTGAGCAAAGTGGTAACATAGCCAAACAATGGTTTGCTAGGAAGGGTGTCAAAGGTTAGAGGTTCATGGCAATTTTGGAGGCTTGAGGAACAAGTGATAGGTAGCGCAGCATAGCGATAGAACGAATCAACTAGCATAGCAATGATAGTATTGAGATCCAGGGTAGTGGTCATCTTGCCTGAAATCCCGCTAGGAAGAAGAACGAGTCCATGAAGAAGACAAGCGGACGTGGTCGAACGAATCCTCACAACTCCAGAATGAAACCGAAGGCAACCCGGAAAGAAGCAAACAACATGGTAAACATGCAAGCATAAACATGACATGATGCACAAACAGGCATGATGCATGTCCGGTTTAATAAGGCATGGTATGGCAAGTGAAACAAACAATACTACAAGTTAAGTGGAGCTCAATATGCAACGAGTTGCATATTGAAGAAACACCACATGCAAGTATTTAGTGCTCTCTCGTATAAGCTACTCAACAATATTAAATGTTGTTAATCATAGCAAGAGGTGAAGCATAATGAAACTACCCATCTAGGCAAGTTTAAATGAGGCCGGAACAACAAACAACAATTCCGGAAAATCCTCATGAGCAATATTCGAATTTGGTACTGTTCTGCCTTATACACAATTTTATTGTTGTTAAACAGGAAAATAAAGTGCACCATGTTAAACTAGGCATTTTTCCACCCTATTTACATATAAAGTTTATTAAATTCGGAGCTCCGGTTAATTAGTTATGAAATAAATCATTTTAGCATGGCATATTAGCAAATTAATGCAAACATCAATTTAAACATTTTAAACATGGATGAAAATGGCATATTATTAATCTACACAAAATTCTAAGCATTTTACATATATAAATTATTTTAATCCAATGCACAGTTAATTAATTATTACATGCATGAACATGAGGGGTTTTCTATAAAACAGCTAAACACTGAATAATTGCTAAAATCGTCCAGAGGGAAAAAATTGCATCGGGCCGAATCTGAACACAGGCCAACCAGGAACAGGTGGGCAGCTCACCCATGGGCTTCAGCCCGTTCGGTGGAGGCGGCTGAGGCAGTGCGGGCTGGGTGAGGAGGCGCGCTGGGCCGGGGGATCTGGAGGCAGAGGCGCGGTCAACGGAGCGGCTGAATCGAGCGGGACTTGGCGCTGCAGTCGAGCACCGGTCAACAGGAGCGATGCGGGGCGCTGAAACAGTCGATGCACGCGCACGGCCGGAGATGCGGGCGACGGGGACTTGGGGCGCCGGAGGTGGGCTCTGCCGGCGGGAACCGACCGGGAACGGGCAAGGGCGGCGGAGGCCGGCCTGATCTGGGGCGTGGGTGCAGGTGACGACGGAATGGAGCAGAGCTTGGGGGGCGATTTGGAGCTCCCAGTGACGATGTTGAGCGAGACAAGGCGGGCGCGGCGTGGATGAAGACCGACTCCACAGCCGCGGGTCACAGGGAGGCACGACTCCGGCGGGCAGGGGCTGGAGACGAGGTACGGAAGGGCGGCTTCCATGGCCTCCTCATGTTCCTGTAGACAGAGAGAAACGAGAGAGATTTGAGATGAGAGGGAGCAACGAGATGAACAAGGAGAAAGGAGGGGTGGAGCGGGGACGCGGGGTCCTGCTGGTGCGGCGGTGGATCGGGCAGGCGACGAGTGGTTGGTCCGGTTGGCAAATCGAGGGAGGATCGGGAGGGATCCCGAGAGAACAGTGGCGGCGGTGGACACGGAAGGATGGGACAGGATCCCTAGATCCTAGGGTTGTGCACTATTTATATTGCAATATGATTAGGGTAGGGGCTATCACGTCCCTACGATCGTAAACAGACGGTCGCGAATAAAATAGTTAGGGAGCCCAATTAACAAAATAGAGATGTTTTTTGGATGTTTGGGGATGATCCGGATCCAACGGTCACGACAGCTCGGGTCGGGTTCGGGGGAGTTTCGGACGCGCGCGCGAGGGGTCTGAGAGCTGGCAAGAGGGGTTAGGTGGTCATGGAACGGTCAACGAAAGCAAGGGGTTTGATGCACTGTGCAAAGAGGGATTAGATGGGCTGTGCGGAGGGGGGTTGGGCTGAAAAGAGAGAAGAGAAGGCAGCCCGGCAACAGTTTCCGAATCGAAAACGTCTGATGCTAAACCGACTATATCGCGGTTATATATATAACGGTTGTGCAGTCAAATGGACTCCGAATGCGACGAAACTTGGCAGGCGGCCTGTCTACACTATAATAAGACCGCACGACAAGCTGCATCCCATTCCGAGAACATTTTTATGCCACTTATAAAATAATATTTCGGAGGTGCCGCGGGCGCATGCAAGTGTGGTCGGGCTCAGAATGGACAACGGAGAGAACCGGCGGAACACGAACGGATGCAAGTTTTATAAAAACAATGCCGATGCAATGCGCATGATGCTATGAGATGAGATGCATAACAAGAACAAAAGCAAAACAACAGACAAAACCCAACCACGGAGGAAATAGCATATCGCATCTCCCGAAAAGGCAAGAGTCGGAGTTACGAATATGGAAAGTTGTATCCGGGGCGTTACAGGCGAACTCCATGATCGGCGCCCAATCGGGTTCGATTGACAGGGGCGTGGGAGGTTCGGAGTCCGGATTGGAGTTCGGCACCTTGGAGTCACGAGCTTCGTAAAGGACAAGGCTGGTGTTCGGCTTGATCGCCGTAGGGATTGCAGCCCCCAAGGCGGTGTCCAGCCACCCGTCCTCGATTGGCGCAGCCGGCTCCGAGCTAAGGGTCAGAGCGGACACTGGGGTGGCCTCCTGGGCACTGTTCGGCGGCAGAGCTAGGTCATGCCCATCGTGACAGTGCGGCGCGCCTGGCTGTGGCTCGAATCCGTCGAAGATCAAGTCTCCGCGGATGTCAGCCGTGTAGTTCAAACTTCCAAATCTGACCTGATGGCCAGGGGCGTAGCTTTTGATCTGCTCCAGATGGCCAAGCGAATTGGCCCGTAGTGCAAAGCCGCCGAATACGAAGATCTGTCCGGGGAGAAAAGTGTCACCCTAGACCACTTCGTTGTTGATGATCGGAGGAGCCATCGGGCCTAAAGATGACATCACAGAGGAACTCTCAATGAAAGCACCAATGTCGGTGTCAAAACCGGCGGATCTCGGGTAGGGGGTCCCGAACTGTGCGTCTAGGAAGATGGTAACAGGAGACAGGGGACAAGATGTTTTTACCCAGGTTCGGGCCAAAGGTTATAGTCCGGCTATCCGGACACCCCCTAATCCAGGACTCCCTCAGAGACCATCTAAATCCTACGCTTCCCACGGATTGATAAACCTTAGGTCATCCACTTGAGGGAAATTTGCTACTGTCCTACAAAACTCTGCGCTTGGAGGCCCAACACGAGTCTACAAGAACAAGTTGTGTAGTAGACATCAAACTCTTTTCCGGCGTCGTTGCCAGGGAGGTGAGTGCATGAAGGTATATCTTTAGATATTGCAATTGAATCTTTTAGTTCCTTGTTTTATCACTAGTTTGGTTTATAAATAAAACTACAAAAAAATGGAATTGAAGTTGCATCATATTCTTCTTCTTTATCATGTCTTTCTTGGAAATGATGGAAAGGAAAATTGTGCTCAATTGATAGAAGAAGAATTCTATAAAATGATTGACAAAAAATCTTTGAATGATGAGCATGATTGCAATGTTGTTGGTATGAACTCTTTGAATATCGATAATGCTAACGATATGCAAATCCATAAGCTTGGGGATGCTATGTTTGATGCAGATGATATTTTTACTCCCCCAAGTTTTGATGAGAAAATTTATTATGATGAAAGCCTACCTCCTATTTATGATGATTATGTTGATGAAAGTTGATTTGGAGAGGTCATGTCTTTATTTAATGATGATTCCTCTATTTTGGAAAAGGTTTCAATTGATCATGACAACAAAGTTGCTACCTATGATGATTGTGGTGATGACATGTATGTTATAAAGAATAATGATAACCATGACACTTGTCATAGTGATTTTAGCTTTCAATCACATTATAGTTATTTTTTTGAATTTGCTTCCACTACTACTTATGAGAAAAAATTTGCTTATGTGGAGAGTAATAAAATTTCTATGCTTATGCATCATGAAAAGAATGCTTTTATGTGATAGTTATATTGTTGAATTAATTCATGATGCTACTGAAAATTACTATGAGGGAGGAACATATGCTTGTAGGTATTGCAATAATATCAAGTTTTCTCTCTATGTGTTGAAAGTTTTGAAGTCATGCTTGTTTTGCGTTCCTATGCTAGTTGATTCTTGGTCCCATAAATTGTTTGCTCACAAAATCCCTATGGATAGGAAGTGGGTTAGGCTTAAATGTGCTTGCCATGTGATTCATGATGCTCTCTTTATGTTTCAATTATCCCTCGAAGAAAAGTACCACTATGCATGCCCCTAGGAGGATAGATTGGTAGTAAAAGACCATCGCTCATTCCCGGCCGCCACTCATAAGGAAGACAATCAATAATAAATCATGCTCCAATTTCATAGCATAACGAGAGACTATGCATGCATGCTTCGGGAGTCACAAACCTTAACACCAATATTCTTACTAAACCACAATCATTCACTGGCAGCTCCCACATACCATATCTATGCACAAAACTATTGCAAGGAATCAAACATATCATATTCAGTGATCTACAAGTTTTATGTAGGATTTTATAGACTAATCATGTGAATGACCAATTCTGGTTGACTCTCTAAATGGATATTAAATGAAGCAAGAGAGTTTAATTCTTTCTACAAAAGATTTTACCATGCTCTAACAAATATAAGTGAAGCAAAAGAGCATTCTACAAATGACAGTTTTCCTACGTAGAGAAACAAGCAATCCAAACTTCAAAAGATATAAGTGAAGCACATGAAGCATTCTATAAAGCCATACTCAAAAGATATATATAAGTGAAGTGCATAGAGCATCTTATAAATCAACCAAGGCCTATCTCATACCAGCATGGTGCATAAAAGAAAAAAGGGGAAATAAAAACAAAAGACGCTCCAAATATTTGCGCATATCATGTGACAAATAAAAATATAGCTCCAAGTAAAATTACCGAGGATCGTTAGAAGAAAGAGGGGATGCCTTCCGGGGCATCCCCAAGCTTAGTTTCTTGGGAGTCCGTAATATTACCTGGGGGTGCATCAGGCATCCCCAAGCTTAGGCTCTTGCCACTCCTTATTCCTTCATACATCGTGATCTCACCCAAAACATGAAAACTTCAATCACACAAAACTTAACAAAACCCTCGTGAGATCTGTTAGTATAATAAAGCAAATCACTACATTAAGTATTGTTGCAAACCCATTCATATTTTATTTTGCATTATGCCTACTATACTATAACTTCACCACGGCTTATATCACTGATACAATCCATAGAGTCATCAAAACATGCAAAACAATGCGTCAAAAATAGAATCTGTCAAAAACATAACAGTGTGTAGCAATATGAACATTGACCACACTTTTGTAACTCCAAAAATTCTGAACAATTAGGACAAAATAAACAATTTGCATAGCAGTACAATGTAAATTTTTTAGAAACTTTTGGCGTTTGAGTAAAAAAATGTAAATTCACATACTACAACCAAAGTTTCTATTTTTGCACTCCACAAACCAAACAAGCAATCTAATCATCCGAAAGGCAAATCTTGGCACATTATCTTTATAATACAATGTATTTGTACAAGGGGAAAGTTATTTTTGTGAGAAACTTCCATGAAAAATTCTACATTGCTTCCATGAGCATGAACGCATGTGTTCAAGGTCGACCCTCACTTCTCCAATGCATAACCTTCCAATCGCTTCTCTTTTTAAAAAAGTTTTTAAGTTCCCCTCTATATTTTTTTATTTTTAAACTTTATAAAAGCACACAATAGAAGTAAATGACTCACTAAAAATTCCGGGTTGTCTCCCTGGCAACGCTTTCTTTAAAGACATTAAGTTAGGCATAAAGTGATCAAGTAATTGATCCACCCAGATATCAAGGTATATCAAAGCCAATTTGAATTAACAATGATTTGCAATTTAGTAGTGAGCACAAAGCAACATATATCATGAAATTACGAAGTCTAACTCTCTTGCTATGCATCGGCATGTCATAAAAGAATAATTCATGCACATCAAGTAACGGCCAATACATAGCATAAACAGTTTCTTGCAATTTTATAGTATTGGAAACGTAGAGAGGCAAAGATGTGGTTCCTCTCTCATAATAAGTGAAAGTAGGAGCAGCAAGCACATGCATATTATATCTGTCTATCAAAATCATCATGTGTAGTGGTAGAACACAACCCATCAATGTAACCTTAATAAGAGCAAACTTCTCCGATATAGTGTAGTTGGGAAAATTCAAAAGATAATAGGACTATCATGTGTGGGTGCAATAGCAACAATTTCTTTCATAATATAAGGAACTATAGCAAGCTCATCTCCACAAGTATCATTCATATTGGCATCATGGCCACAAGCATAGCAAGCATCAATTTCATCAAAAATGGATAATTCAAATGAATCCAAGGGATCATACCAATCATCATAGCATTCATCCTTTGATAAGCATGAAGGGAAATTAAACAATGTATGAGTTGAAGAGTTACTCTAATTAGAACGTGGGCATGGGTAGCTAATCCGCTCTTCCTCCTTTTGTTCTTCGCTCTCCTCATCATCTTTTTCATCCAATGAGCTCACAGTGCCATCAATTTCTTCTTCCATAGATTCCTGCAAAATATTAGTCTCTTCTTGGATAGAGGAGACTTTCTCAATAAACGCATCAATATCGGAATTATATTCATAATTATCATAGCAATATTTAAGTATAGCATAATTTTCAGGTCTGTAAAGAACATCATCATAATTATCACACTTTTCAAACAAAGATTCAATTTCATAAGCACCCTTAAAAGAAAAAAGTTAATTTATTCGTTCCACATCTTAGTAATCATATATACCATTAGTATAAGAAGCTAAGGTTTCATTATCACTAAATTCACATGAAAAGGGAAGGTGTGGAGCCTTCATCCTAAAGTAGCAAGTATAATCATATCTCAAGCATAAATTCCAAGCATACCATTGCAACATTTCAATTTGATCCCATAAGAGTTTCCCTTTTTGAGTCAAGCAATCATCCCTAAAGTATTCACGTTGATCCAACGTGTCTCCCATTATCAAGTTGAATGGGGTTTTCTCAGGATTATCAAAGTAGTGTTTAATATTTTCTCATAATGAGCATCGAGGGTTTTAGGAGGTTCCCCATCTCCATGAGTAGCAAGTAAACCTATTTTTTTTGGTATTTTGTGTTCCATATCCATAACTAAAGATAGAGAACAACTTAGAACAGCGAATAAAATCTACTTAGTGATAAAGCAAACAAGCACACACAAGAATATTCATGATACATCTCCAACGTATCCAATTTTTTTATTGTTCCATGCTGTTATATTATCATTCTCGAATATTTCACAATCATTTTATAGCAACTTTATATCATTTTTTGGGACTAACCTATTGACATAGTGCTCAGTGCCAATTGTTGTTTTTTGCTTGTTTTTTACATCGCAGAAAATCAATACCAAACGAAGTACAAACGCACCCAAACTTTTTGAAATTTTTTTCTAGACCAGAAGACACAACTTGGGCCAAAGAAGTACCAGATGGGTGACCTGAGGGGGGCACAACCCACATGGGCGCGCTTGGTGGCACATTCGTGCCCTAGTGGGTTGTGCCCACCTTGGTGGCCTCCCGGACCACCTCTTCGCCCTATAAATTCCCAAATATTCCAAAAACCCTATGGAAGTCGATAGATCAGAAGTTCCACCATCACAAGCCTCTGTAGACATGAAAACCAAACTAGACCCCATTCCGGGGAAATCATCACCGGTGGCCATCTTCATCATCTTGGCGGCCACCATCATGAGGAGGGAGTAGTCCACCCTCAGGGCTAAGGGTTTGTACCAGTAGCTCTGTGTTTAATCTCTCTCTCGTGTTCTTGATGGCATGACCTTGATGTATCGCAGGCTTTGTTAATATAGTTGGATCATATGGTGTTTTCCCCTCTCTTTCTTGTCGTGATGAATTGAGTTTTCCCTTTGAGATTTCATTTTATCATATTGAATACTTTTATGGATTTGAGAGCACTTGATATATGTCTTGCATATGAATACCCATGGTGACAATGGAGTATTATATTGATTCACTTGATATATGTTTTGGCACTCAACTCACGGATTCCTGAGGTGACATTGGGGTAATCTATGCATAGTGATTGATGCACGTTTCCATCCTTGTTTCTCTGGTAGAAATCTTGGGGCACTCTTTGAGGTTCTTTGTGTTGGATTGAGTATTATGAATTTGAAAATGTTTGATGTGTATCGTATAATTAAATCATGGATACTTTTGGTGACATTAGAGTGTCTAGGTGACATTAGAGTTGGTTGATGTGTATCATATGGTGTTATTTTAGTATGAACTCTTGGATAGATCAAACAGAACGAATAACTTTGCGTTATTTTAGTACGAACTCTTGAATAGATCAAACGGAAAAATAGCTTAAGGTGGTTGCGTACCCTAAAAATAATTTCTTCTTATGTTCTCCGCTAGATAAGTACTTTGGAGTGATTCTTGGTCACATGTTAAGGGATGGTTATATGATCCAACTAGATTAGCATTGTTGAGATATTGCACTAGCAAAAGTACGTACCGTAGGCCTCATTTTCAAGAATTCCAATACCATTTGTGCTCACGTTTGGTACTTGCTACCTTGCTGTTTTTTATTGTTACTATCACAAAAATCAATATCTACTATCATTACTACGCTTGTATCACAATCTCTTCGTCGAACTAGTGCACCTATACAAATTACCATTGTATTTGGTGTGTTGGGGACACAATAGAATTTTTATTATTTGGTTGCGGGGTTGTTTGAGAGAGACCATCTTCATCCTACTCCTCCCACAGATTGATAAACCTTAGGTCATCCACTTGGGGGAAATTTGCTACTGGCCTACAAAACTTTGCGCTTGGAGGCCCAACACGAGTCTACAAGAACAAGTTTTGTAGTAGATATCAAGCTCTTTTCCGTCGTCGTTGCCGGGGAGATGAGTGCATGAAGGTATATCTTTAGATCTTGCAATTGAATCTTTTAGTTTCTTGTTTTATCACTAGTTTGGTTTATAAATAAAACTACAAAAAATGGAATTGAGGTTGCATCATATTATTCTTATTTATCATGTCTTTCTTGAAAATGATGGAAAGGAAAATTGTGCTCAATTGATAGAACAAGAATTCTATAAAATGATTGACAAAAAATCTTTGAATGATGAGCATGATTGCAATGTTGTTGGTATGAACTCTTTGAATATCGATAATGCTAACAATATGCAAAGCCATAAGCTTGGGGATGCTATGTTTGATGAAGATGATATTTTTACTCCCCCAAGTTTTGATGAGAAAATTTATTATGATGAAAGCCTGCCTCCTATTTATGATGATTATATTGATGAAAGTGGATTTGGAGAGGTCATGTATTTATTTAATGATGATTCCACTATTTTGGAAAAGGTTTCAATTGATCATGACAACAAAGTTGCTACTATGATGATTGTGGTGATAACATGTATGTTATAAAGAATAATGATAACCATGAAACTTGTCATAGTTATTTTAGTTTTCAATCACATGATAGTTATTTTTTTGAATTTTCTTCCACTACTATTCATGAGAATAAATTTGCTTATGTGGAGAGTAATAAAATTTCTATGCTTATGCATCATGAAAAGAATGCTTTATGTGATAGTTATATTGTTGAATTCATTCATGATGCTACTGAAAATTACTATGAGGGAGGAACATATGCTTGTAGGTATTGCAATAATATCAAGTTTCCTCTCTATGTGTTGAAAGTTTTGAAGTCATGCTTGTTTTGCGTTCCTATGCTAGTTGATTCTTGGTCCCATAAATTGTTTGCTCACAAAATCCCTATGCATAGGAAGTGTGTTAGGCTTAAATGTGCTTGCCATGTGATTCATGATGCTCTCTTTATGTTTCAATTATCCCTCAAAGATGAGTACCACTACGCATACCCCTAGGAGGATAGATTGGTAGTAAAAGACCATCACTCATTCCTGGCCGCTACTCATAAGGAAGACAATCAATAATAAATCATGCTCCAATTTCATCACATAACGAGAGACTATGCGTGCATGCTTCGGGAATCACAAACCTTAACACGAATATTCTTACTAAACCGCAATCATTCACTAGTAGCTCCCACATACCATCTCTATGCACAAAACTATTGCAAGGAATCAAACATATCATATTCAGTGATCTACAAGTTTTATGTAGGATTTTATGACTAACCATGTGAATGACCAATTCCCGTTGACTCTCTAAATGGATATAAGTGAAGCAAGAGAGTTTAATTGTTTCTACAAAAGATTTGCCCATGCTCTAACAAATATAAGTTAAGCAAAAGAGCATTCTACAAATGACAGTTTTCCTATGTAGAGAAACAAGCAATCCAAACTTCAAAAGATATAAGTGAAGCACATGAAGCATTCTATAAAGCCATACTCAGAAGATATATATAAGTGAAGTGCATAGAGCATCTTATAAATCAACCAAGGCCTATCTCATACCAGCATGGTGCATAAAAGAAAAAAGGGGAAATAAAAACAAAAGACGCTCCAAGAATTTGCGCATATCATGTGACAAATAAAAATATAGCTCCAAGTAAAATTATCGAGGATAGTTAGAAGAAAGAGGGGATGCCTTTCGGGGCATCCCCAAGCTTAGTTTCTTGGCAGTCTGTAATATTACCTTGGGGTGCCTCAGGCATCCCCAAGCTTAGGCTCTTGCCACTCCTTATTCCTTCATACATCGTGATCTCACCCAAAACTTGAAAACTTCAATCACACAAAACTTAACAAAACCCTCGTGAGATCTGTTAGTATAATAAAGCAAATCACTACATTAAGTATTGTTGCAAACCCATTCATATTTTATTTTTGCATTGTACCTACTATACTATAACTCCACCACGGCTTATATCACTGATACAATCCATAGATTCATTAAAACACGCAAAACAATGTGTCAAAAATAGAATCTGTCAAAAACATAACAGTGTGTAGCAATATGAACATTGACCACACTTTTGTAACTCCAAAAATTCTGAAAAATTAGGAAAAAATAAACAATTTACATCGCAGTATTGTGTAAATTTTTTAGAAACTTTTGGAGTTCGAGTAAAAAAATCTAAATTCACGTACTACAACCAAAGTTTCTATTTTTGCACTGCACAAACCAAACAAGCAATCTAATCATCCTAAAGGCAAATCTTGGCACATTATTTTTAAATACAATGGATTTGTACAAGGGGATAGTTATATTTGTGAGAAACTTCCATGAAAAATTCTACATTGCTTCCATGAGCATGAACGCAAGTGTTCAAGGTCAACCCTCACTTCTCCAATGCATAACCTTCCAATCGCTTCTCTTTTTGTGAGTGAGGCGGGCGGCGGCTGGTGCGTGGAGGTCAAAGAGCTTGTTTCCCGGTGAGCATGGGCGGCCTTGTTGCTCGCACGTGTCCCGTCGAGTCCGCGAGGTGGACAGGATGCACTCGTCCCCTCGAGCCTGCGCGGCGGACTGCTCGCACGCGTCCCGGCGAGCCTGCATGGCGGACTTCTCGCGCTTGTCCCGTCTATTCAAACAATTGCATGCACGCCAAAGAGTATGGTTAAATATTGACAGGGTTCATATAAGACAACGTTTGTGATATTAACATGTCAGCTTTGTTGGCTACTAATGTGTGCGCCTCTTCTCAAACTGGATGATTTTTTTACCACGGCATATATGTGCCATGTCATGAAACCATGCCAAGTTTCATGTTTTTTGGGTGAGTTTTTGATTTACTAGGATTTAAAAACTGAGATTCTCAAAGTTTCAGGACGATGACAAGTTTGTAATTCATTCCCATTCCTTAAATGAGACCTAAACATGCACCACTGACACATGTATGATTTCCCACCCAATTTGCTTCACCGGAGCATGTGCTTGTAGTTCAGATTTGAATTATGGACTACATTAAATGCATAGAAAACTTAATATATACAATGGCCAAACGAACCCTAAACAGTTTCAAATTTCGGCACGACACTCCTGTTATTCTATGTTGCATGTAGAAAACAAAGTGCAAGGCTTGAAGGGGCAATGATTGTCATTTTGCCCACCAAAACCACCAGGGTTGCGAGAAGCTTCGGTTTGTAAGAGGCTTGTAATATAGCTTCGCCCAAATTGGACAATTATATGTACCATGTAGTGACACCCTGCCAAGTTTCACGATTTCCTGGTGAGTTTTGGATTTACAGAGATTTATAAACCGAGATTCGCAACGTTTGTGGCCAAGGCGGGACGGCGAGACGGTTGAATTCATTCCCATGCATTCCATGGGACCTAAACATGCACCCTAAGGACACACATGTACGTTTTTTCTAGCCATTTTGGTGCACTGGAGCATGTATTTGTAGTTCGGATTTGAATTATGGACATGAAATGCCTAAAAAACTCAATTAATGAATAAAAAGGGTCAAATGAACCCTGAATAATTTCAAAGTTCAGCATGAATCTCCCGTTGTTCCGTGTTGCGTGTAGAAGAAAATACGAGGCTAGAAGAGGGAGCGATTATCGTTTGGCTCACAAGGGGACACGTTTCCCTATCGAAACCATGAGGGTTCTTGCGACATGCTCCGGTTTGTAAGAGGTTTATAATAAAGCTTGGCCCAAATTGGCAATGTTTTTACCATGACATATATGAGCCATGACGTGACACCAGCCACCTTTGATGACTTTCTAGTGAGTTTTGGATTTATGGGGATTTAAAAACTGAGATTCCAAATGTTTGAGGACGAGCTAGGATGTCGGTAAGGTTGTAATTCGTTCCCATTCCTCGCATGGAACCTAAACATGCACCTAAGAACACATGTATAGTTTTTCTAGCCATTTTGGTGAAATGGAACATGTATTTGTAGTTCAGATTTGAATTATTGACATTAGATGTCTAGGAAACTCAATTAGTGTATAAAAAGGCCAAACGAACCCTGAATAAGTATAAATTTCAGCATGGATATCATGTCGTTTCATGTTGCCCGTAGAAGCAAATACAAGGCGAAAAGAGGCAGTGATTATGTTTCAACAACAAGGGGAACACGTTTCCCTATCGAAACCACGAGGCTTCTTTGAGAGAAGCTCTGGTTTGTAAGAGGTTTGTAATAAAGCTTGGCCCAAATTGGACAATGTTTTTACCAAGACATATATGTGCCATGACGTCACACCATGCCTTCTTTCAAGACTTTCTGGTGAGTTTAGGATTTACAGGGATTTAAAAACCGAGATTCCAAATGTTTGAGGATGAGCCAGGACGCCGGTACGGTTGTAAATTGTTCACATTCCTGGCATGAGACCTAAACATGCACCCAAGGACACATGCATGTATAACTTTTCTAGCCATTTTGGTGAACTGGAGCATGTATTTGAGGTTCAGATTTGAATTATGGACAATAAATGCCTAGGAAACTCAATTAGTGTATAAAAAGGTCAAATGAACCCTGAATAAGTTTAAATTTTAGCACGGATATCTTGTCGTTCCATGTTGCCGGTAGAAGAAAATACAAGGCAAAAAGAGGCAGTGATTATCGTTTCCCCCACGAGGGGGACATATTTCCCTATCGGAACCACGAGGCTTTCTTTGAGAGAAGCTCCGGTTTGTAAGAGGCTTGTAATAAAACTTGCACCAAAATGGACGAAAAGAATTCCTCGACATATATGTGCCATGTCGTGACACCATGCCAAGTTTTACGATTTTCTGGTGAGTTTTCGATTTACTGGGATTTAAAAACCGAGATTCGTCTCACAAAATGTTTTCAAATAGCACACAATTCACTCATGAAAGCCGTGTGCATACCAAACCGTGGCTGATGCCACCCCCTCCCCCTGCTGCGCGCGCGATCTGAGTCATGCGTTCTGATTGGCCAGAACCCAAACCCCACGGATCGTACGTCTGCACCGTTGGATGCTCCGAGATCGTACGGCAACCTGCAGCCCTTTCGACAGCACATGCAGTATATGGGTAAGCACTGTGCGCATTCGTCGTGCTAGCTCACACTTCTTTCTCTTCTATGTTTTCTAAACAGGCTACAATTTCCTGTCACTCCTCTCATCGGTTTCCCGCCTCTTCTCCCATTGGTTTCCCGCTACCAGTGTTAGTGCTCATTGAAGGCTAGGCGGCGACACACCAACCATGTAAATATCACACACAGTTTCTAAAAGAACAAATCTGCGTGATAGGAGGGAGTAGGTCCCATAGGGTGACCAGCGTGAAACGCCTTAAAGGCAAGGAGGCAATTCCTATCAGCAAGGTGTCGCTTCCCATCCACTAGCCTAGTCGAATAGAATGCAGAAGTTAAGTGTGCTCGGGCTGGAGGAGTCCAAGGATGGGTGACTCGGTGGGAAGTTGCATATCTCAAGATTCATTTAATCGACATGTTATTTTTTGCTGTAAAATCACCACGACTGCGCAAGCGCGAGCAAAAGTGCGCCTGTAAAATCACCACGACTGCGCAAGCGCGAGCAAAAGTGCGCCTGTAAAATCACCACGACTGCGCAAGCGTGAGAAAATGGTGAGCGTACTGGCTTAACCGTGTGTGATGCAAGAGACGTCGGTGTCAAAACTGGCGGATCTCGGGTAGGGGGTCCCGAACTATGCGTCTAAGGCTAATGGTAACAGGAGGCGGGGGACACGATGTTTACCCAGGTTCGGGGCCTCTCTATGGAGGTAATACCCTACTTCCTGCTTGATTGATCTTGATGATGAGTATTACAAGAGTTGATCTACCACGAGACCGTAGAGGCTAAACCCTAGAAGCTAGCCTATGATTATGATTGTCCTTATCCTATAGACTAAACCCTCCGGTTTATATAGACACCGGAGGGGGCTAGGGTTACACAGTGTCGGTTACAGAGAAGGGAATCTACATATCCGAATTTCCAAGCTTGCCTTCCATGCAATGGAGAGACCCACCCGGACACGGGTAGAAGTCTTCAATCTTGTATCTTCATAGTCCAACAGTCCGGCATAAGCATATAGTCCGGCCGTCCGAGGACCCACTGATGTCTACTACAGAACCTTCTTCTTGTAGACGTTGTTGGGCCTCCAAGTGCAGAGGTTTGTAGGACAGTAGCAAATTTCCCTCAAGTGGATGACCTAAGGTTTATCAATCCGTGGGAGGCGTAGGATGAAGATGGTCTCTCTCAAACAACCCTGCAACCAAATAACAAAGAGTCTCTTGTGTCCCCAACACACCAAATACAATGGTAAATTGTATAGGTGCACTAGTTCAGCGAAGAGATGGTGATACAAGTGCAATATGGATGGTAGATATAGGTTTTTGTAATCTGAAAATATAAAAACAGCAAGGTAACTAATGATAAAAGTGAGCGTAAACGGTATTGCAATGGTAGGAAACAAGGCCTGGGGTTCATACTTTCACTAGTGCAAGTTCTCTCAACAATATTAACATAACTGCATCATATAACTATCCCTCAACATCCAACAAAGAGTCACTCCAAAGCCACTAATAACGGAGAACAAACGAAGAGATTATGGTAGGGTACGAAACCACCTCAAAGTTATTCTTTCTGCTCTATCTATTCAAGAGTCCGTAGTAAAATAACACGAAGCTATTCTTTCCGTTCAATCTATCATAGAGTTCATACTAGAATAGCACCTTAAGACACAAATCAACCAAAACCCTAATGTCACCTAGATACTCCATTGTCACCTCAAGTATCTGTGGGCATGATTATACGATATGCATCACACAATCTCAAATTCATCTATTCAACCAACACAAAGTACTTCAAAGAGTGCCCCAAAGTTTCTACCGGAGAGTCAAAACAAAAACGTGTGCCAACCCCTATGCATAGGTTCATGGGCGGAACCCACAAGTTGATCACCAAAACATACATCAAGTGGATCACGTGATATCCCATTGTCACCACAAATAAGCACGACAAGACATACATCAAGTGTTCTCAAATCCTTAAAGACTCAATCCGATAAGATAACCTCAAAGGGAAAACTCAATTCATCACAAGAGAGTAGAGGGGGAGAAACATCATAAGATCCAACTATAATAGTAAAGCTCGCGATACATCAAGATCGTGCCATAGAGAGAACACGAGAGAGAGAGAGAGAGATCAAACACATAGCTACTGGTACATACCCTCAGCCCCGAGGGTGAACTACTCCCTCCTCGTCATGGAGAGCGCCGGGATGATGAAGATGGCCACCGTTGAGGGATCCCCCCTCTGGCAGGGTGCCGGAACGGGCTCCCGAGAGGTTTTTGGTGGCTACAGAGGCTTGCGGCGGCGAACTCCCTATCTATTGTTTGCTTCGATGTTTTAGGGTATATGGGAATATATAGGCGAAAGAATTCGGTCGGGGGAGTCTCGAGGGGCCCATGAGACAGGGGGGCATGCCCAGTAGGGGGGCGCCCCCACCCTCGTGGCCACCTCGAAGCTTCATTGACTTCAAATCCAAGTCTCCTGGATCGCTTCCATTCCAAAAATAACACTCCCGAAGGTTTCATTCCGTTTGGACTCCGTTTGATATCCCTTTTCTTCGAAACACTGAAATAGGCAAGAAAACAACAATATGGGCTGGGCCTCCGGTTAATAGGTTAGTCCCAAAAATAATATAAAAGTGTATAATAAAGCCGATAAACATTCAAAACAGGTAATAAAATAGCATGAATGCTTCATAAATTATAGATATGTTGGAGATGTATCAGCATCCCCAAGCTTAATTCTTGCTCGTCCTCGAGTAGGTAAATGATAAAATAAATAATTTATGAAGTGTGAATGCTAGCAGGTGCACAAGTTTGATCAATGATAATTTCAATCACCTTTTCTAGCATGATTATGTGTCATAACAGTAGTTCATCTCATAAAACTTCTCAAGATCAAGTAACAAGCTATTCACATGTTAAAACATAGACCATAAACTTTCTTGAAAACTAGCAAACTTAATTCTCAGTCATCAAATAATTACAATTCATCTTATTTTCAGGAAGGGTCTATGTTAGAGCTTTGATTTAGCAAACTCCACATACTCAACTATCATATAGTCTTCTACAATTGCTAACACTCACGCAATACGTATGGTTATGGAGTTTTAATCAGACACTGAGAAAGATAGGGGCTTATAGTGTTGCCTCCCAACGTATTCACCTTTGGGTGATGTCAACAATAATAATTCATGCGAACTTACAACCAATTGGATATATATATATATATATATATATATATATATATATATATATATATATATATATATATATATATATATATATATATATCAAGATCTTTCCAACACGAGGTGCTTGCCAAAGGATAAAATGAAAAAGGGAAAAGGTGAAGATCACCTTGACTCTTGCATAAAGTAAAAGACATAAAGTAAAAGATAGGCCCTTCACAGAGGGAAGCAGAGGTTGTCATGTGCTTTTAGGGTTGGATGCACAAAATCTTAATGCAAAAGAACGTCACTTTATATTGCCACTTGTGATATGAACCTTTACTATGCAGTCTGTCGCTTTTATTACTTCCATATCACACGATCGTATAAAGCTTATTTTCTCTGCACTAATAAGTCATACATATTTAGAGAGCAATTTTTATTGCTTGCAACATGACAACTTACTTGAAGGATCTTACTCAATCCATAGGTAGGTATGGTGGACTCTCATGGCAAAAACTGGGTTTAAGGATATTTGGAAGCACAAGTAGTATCTCTACTTGGTGCAAGGAATTTTGGCTAGCATGAGGGGGAAAGGAAAGCTCAACATGTTTGAATGATCCATGACAATATACTTTAACTGAGATGTGAGAAAACATAACCTATTACGTTGTCTTCCTTGTCCAACATCAACTCTTTAGCATGTCATACTTTAATGAGTGCTCACAATTATAAAAGATGTCCAAGATAGTATATTTATATGTGAAATTTCTCTTCCTTCAATATTCTTTCATGAATTGTTGAAGTGACCAATACAATGCTTGCAAACCTTCAATAAATTTACAACCTCTACTTCTTAGATGTGAAGTCATTACTCCCCATGGGATAAGCAAATGAGACATATAAATTTCAGATTTATGACATTCAACTCATTCAACCATTTACTCATAGGATATAAGTGAAGCACACGAGTAAATGACAAACTACTCCAACAAGATATAAGTGAAGATCAATGAGTAGTTAAATAATTATGTAACTGTGTGAAGACTCTCTCTCATTTAAGAATTTCAGATCTTGGTATTTTATTCAAACAACAAGCAAAGCAAAATAAAATGACATTGCAAGGATAGCACAACTCATGTGAAGAAGCAGAAACTTAGGTTCAATCAATACTAACCGATAGTTATTGAAGAAGAGAGGTGGGATGCCTACCGGGGCATCCCCAAGTTTAGATGCTTGAGACTTATTGAAATATTATATTGGGGTGCCTTGGGCATCCCCAAGCTTGATCTTTTGTGTCTCCTTAATTCCTTTTATATCTCGGTTTCCTAAATCTCGAAAGCTTCATCCGCACCAAACTCAACAAGAACTCGTGAGATAGGTTAGTATAAACCAATGCAAAACCTTACCATTTTCTACTGTAACAAATCACTAAAAATATTATTCAACATTCTATACTAAATGCCTCTACATATTTAATACTCCTATCCTCAAATAGAATCATTAAACAAGCAAACATATGCAAACAATGCAAACATAACAGCAATCTGCCAAAACAGTATAGTATGTAAAGAATGCAAGATTCATCATACTTACCTAACTCCAAACATTATTAGAAAAATACCTCACTGTAGAATATTTATCAGATCTCAATATGAAAAAAGTTTCAACATTATACCATTCTCTGACTTTTCTAGGGAATTTTTGCAACAGCGGTAAACTTTCTGTTTTCAAACAGCAACATGTATACTAGCAAAATAAGCATGGTAAAGGCTATCCTTGACATTTTTATTGAAAATAAAGATGCAAAACATTATTCTAAATAACAGCAAGCAAATTCTAACAAAATAAAATGATGCTCCAAGCAAAACACATATCATGTGGTGAATAAAAATATAGCTCCAAGTAAAGTTACCGATAGACGAAGACGAAGGAGGGGATGCCATCCGGGGCATCCCCAAGCTTAGGCTCTTGGTTGTCCTTGAATATTACCTTGGGGTGCCTTGGGAATCCCCAAGATTAGGCTCTTTCCACTCCTTATTCAACAGTACATCGAATCCTTACCCAAGACTTGAAAACTCCACAACACAAAACTCAACAGAAAACTCGTAAGCCCCGTTAGTATAAGAAAATAAAACCACCACTTAGGTACTGTAATGAACTTATTCTAAATTCATATTGGTGTAATATCTACTGTATTAAAACTTCTCTATGGTTCATACCCTCCGATACTACTCATAGATTCATCAAAATAAGCAAACAACACATAGAAAACGGAATCTGTCAAAAACAGAACAGTCTGTAGTAATCTGTATCAAATGTATACTTCTGGAACTCCAAAAATCCTACCAAATTAGGAAGTCCTAAGAAATTTGTGTAAAAATCTAGGGAAAAAAAGAATCATATCAGAGGCACGTTTCTGTGAATTATCAAAACTAATTTACTGGGTGCAAAAGTTTCTGATTTTCAGCAGGATCAACACAACTATCACCATAAGCTATCCTAAAGGTCTTACTTGGCACTTTATTGAAACAAAATCTATAAAACATGATTACTACAGTAGCATAATCATGTGAACACACAAAAACAGTAAGGATAAATATTGGGTTGTCTCCCAACAAGCGCTTTTCTTTAATGACTTTCTAGCTACGCATGATGATGACAATGATGCTCACATAAAAGATAAGAATTGAAACATAACGGGAGCATCATGAAGCATATGACTAGCACATTTAAGTCTAACCCACTTACTATGCATAGGGGTTTTGTGAGCAAACAACTTATGGGAACAATAATCAACTAGCATAGGAAAGCAAAACAAGCATAACTTCAAGATTTTAAGCACATAGAGAGGAAACTTGACATTATTGCAATTCCTACAAGCATATGTTCTTCCCTCATAATAATTTTCAGTAGCATCATGAATTAATTCAACAATATAACCAGCACATAAAGCATTCTTTTCATGATCTACAAGCATAGAAAATTTACTACTATCCACATAAGCAAATTTATTCTCATCAATAGTAGTGGGAGCAAACTCAACAAAATAACTATCATGTGAAGCATAATCCAATTGAAAACTAAAATCATGATGACAAGTTTCATGGTTATCATTATTCTTAGTAGCATACAAGTCATCACAATAATCATCATAGATATCAACTTTGTTCTCATAATCAATTGGAACCTCTTCCAAAATAGTGGAATCATCACTAAATAAAGTTGACACTCTTCCAAATCCACTTTCATATTCATCACAATAAGATTCAACATCCTCCAAAATAGTGGGATCGTTACTTCCTAAAGTTGACACTCTTCCAAACCCACTTTCATCAATATAATCATCATAAATAGGAGGCATGCTTTCATCATAATAAATATTCTCATCAAAGCTTGGGGGACAAAAAATATCATCTTCATCAAACATAGCTTCCCCAAGCTTGTAGCTTTGCATATCATTAGCATCATGGATATTCAAGGAATTCATACTAACAACATTGCAATCATGCTCATCATTCAAATATTTAGTGCAAAACATTCTAATGCATTCTTCCTCTAGCAATTGAGCACAATTATCGGAATCCTTAGTTTCACGAAAGACATTAAAAAATGAAGCATATGAGGCAAACTCAGTTCCATTTTTTATAGTTTTCTTTTATAAACTAAACTAGTGATAAAACAAGAAACAAAAAGATTCGATTGCAAGATCTAAAGATATACCTTCAAGCACTCACCTCCCCGGCAACAACGCCAGAAAAGAGCTTAGTTGACGGGGTGTGAGTGCCGCTTACCTAGCCTCCACGGCAATGGCGCCAGAAAAGAGCTTGATGTCTACTACACAACCTTCTTCTTGTAGACGTTGTTGGGCCTCCAAGTGCAGAGGTTTGTAGGACAGTAGCAAATTTCCCTCAAGTGGATGACCTAAGGTTTATCAATCCGTGGGAGGCATAGGATGAAGATGGTCTCTCTCAAACAATCCTGCAACCAAATAACAAAGAGTCTCTTGTGTCCCCAACACACCCAATACAATGGTAAATTGTATAGGTGCACTAGTTCGGCGAAGATATGGTTATACAAGTGCAATATGGATGGTAGATATAGGTTTTTGTAATCCAAAAATATAAAAACAGCAAGGTAACTAATGATAAAAGTGAGCGTAAACGGTATTGCAATGGTAGGAAACAAGGCCTAGGGTTCATACTTTCACTAGTGCAAGTTCTCTCAACAATAATAACATAACTGGATCACATAACTATCCATCAACATGCAACAAAGAGTCACTCCAAAGCCACTAATAGAGGAGAACAAACGAAGAGATTATGGTAGGGTACGAAACCACCTCAAAGTTATTCTTTCTGCTCTATCTATTCAAGAGTCCGTAGTAAAATAACATGAAGCTATTCTTTTCGTTCAATCTATCATAGAGTTCATACTAGAATAACACCTTAAGACACAAATCAACCAAAACCCTAATGTCACCTAAATACTCCATTGTCCCCTCAAGTATCCGTGGGCATGATTATACGATATGCATAACACAATCTCAAATTCATCTATTCAACCAACACAAAGTACTTCAAAGAGTGCCTCAAAGTTTCTACCGGAGAGTCAAAACAAAAACGTGTGCCAACCCCTATGCATAGGTTCATGGGCGGAACCCGCAAGTTGATCACCAAAACGTACATCAACTGGATCACGTGATATCCCATTGTCAGCACAGATAAGCACGGCAAGACATACATCAAGTGTTCTCAAATCCTTAAAGACTGAATCCTATAAGATAACCTCAAAGGGAAAACTCAATTCATCACAAGAGAGTAGAGGGGAGAAACATCATAAGATCCAACTATAATAGCAAAGCTCGCGATACATCAAGATCGTGCCATAGAGAGAACACGGGAGAGAGAGAGAGAGAGAGAGAGATAAAACACATAGCTACTGGTACATACCCTCAGCCCCGAGGGTGAACTACTCCCTCCTCGTCATGGAGAGCACCGAGATGATGAAGATGGCCACCAGTGAGGGTTCCCCCCTCCGGCAGGGTGCCGGAACAGGCTCCTGAGAGGTTTTTGGTGGCTACAGAGGCTTGCGGCGGCGGAACTCCCGATCTATTGTTCGCTTCGATGTTTTTAGGGTATATGGGAATATATAAGCGAAAGAAGTCGGTCGAGGGAGTCTCGAGGGGCCCACGAGACAGGGGCGCACCCAGTAGGGGGGGTGCCCCCACCCTCGTGGCCACCTCAAAGCTTCCTTGACTTCAACTCCAAGTCTCCTGGATCGCTTCCATTCCAAAGATAACGCTCCCGAAGGTTTCATTCTGTTTGGACTCCATTTGATATCCCTTTTCTTCGAAACACTGAAATAGGCAAGAAAATAGCAATATGGGTTGGGCCTCGGGTTAATAGGTTAGTCCCAAAAATAATATAAAAGTGTGTAATAAAGCCCATAAACATTCAAAGCAAATAATAAAATAGCATGAATGCTTCATAAATTATAGATCCGTTGGAGACGTATCACCCCCTAATCCAGGACTCCCTTAGTAGCCCCTGAACTAGGCTTCAATGGTGATGAGTCCGGCGTGCAGACTGTCTTCGGCATTGCAAGGTGGGTTCCTTCTCCGAATACTCCAAAGTAGATCTTGAACATAAGAATCGTCTCCAGCTTTGCAAAACAAATTCCACACACCATCGTAGAGAGCACAATATTCCTCGGGTCTAATCTGCTGACAACTTTTCCATAGCGTGACATCACGCCATGGCTCGGTCATTATTCGAACCATTTTCTCAACCTGCTATTGCACCTCTTGCGAGGCGGTTTTATTGGCACGTCTTGTCGAAGCAGAGATCCTCTCCCCTTATCGTGGGATTTTCATCAATATGGGTGTGGGTAACCCAACTACGCCATTAACACGGTGCTTGGGGAATAAGCGAGTTTCCAGGGCTAGTAGGGAGGCGCATGATTTCTACTGCCTTTTTAAAGAGACAAGGATTCCCCTTTTTCACCCATGCCTTCTTCTTCCTCTGCTCATCCATTCTAGAGCTCCAACGCCCAAGCCTTCACCTTCTCCACAAAATCATTCTGAACATGTCCGGAGCGAGAGGCAAGTGGATGGCTTCCTCCGTTATGAAGGAGGACATCAAGAAGCTTCGGGAGGCCGGATACCTATCCATAGACATCGCGCATCGACTTCCAACCGAAGGGCAGATCATCCCTACCCTGAAACCCCAGGAAAGGGTAGTATTCCTCTCTCACTTCGTCAGCGGGCTGGGATTCCCCCTCCACCCGTTCGTCCGCGGACTAATGTTCTACTACGGGCTGGACTTCCATGATTTGGCCCCCAACTTCCTCCTCAACATCTCGGTGTTTATCATCGTGTGCGAGGCCTTCCTCCGAATCACGCCCCACTTTGGCCTATGGCTGAAGACCTCCAACGTGAAGCCAAAGGTGGTGGGTGGCCAACAAGCGGATTGTGGGGGTGCCATGGTGGGAAAGATGCCCAATGTCACCTGGCCCGAAGGCTCCTCTGTGGAGACTGTGAAGGGGTGGCAATCGGGGTGGTTCTACATCACCGAGTCGCGCGATGCTAACTGGGCGGCGACCCCCGAATTTCGATCTGGCATCCCCATGCGGCTCACCTCCTGGAAAGAGAAGGGCTTAGCCTACGGCTCAGCGGAGGAACTGACCAAACTTCAGACCTACGTCCAAAATATGATAAGCAAGAAAATCAAGCTCGTCAACGTGGTCCAGGTTATGCTCCTCCGCTGGATCCTTCCATGTCAAAGACGGGTTTGCAATTTGTGGGAGTTTGACCCGGCCGAACACCATACGCTGCAAGAGCTCTTCGGCACGATGCACGAAGACGTCCAGAAGGTGCTTTTCAAGGCCAACAAGGTACCACCGCCCATAACCGAAGATCGCGGACTCAGCGCAAAACACCGAGCCAATCCGGTAAATTTTCATATTTTGCAAGATATGCCTTTTACCAGCACATCCGCGGGAGGAATCTAAGCCTCCATGCCGATTTTATAGGCCTGGGTAGCAATAGCAGAGCAGATTGACTATCCGGCTCCGCTACCTAAGGATCTAGAATCACCTCTTCTAACGAAGATGTTGTTTCTGGCGCCCTATGAGGTGCCAGAGAAGAAGGCCAAGAAGACGGCCGCGAGGACCAGAGAAGGTCTCCAGCGCAAGGTTGCATCGGACATGACATCCGAAGACACCAAGACACACTCCTCCACTGAAGACAAGGAGGAGGAGGAGGAAATCCATCCCCCCCAATGGAGGGAGAAAGAAGAGGAAGGCCGCCACGCACGGGGAGGCCGAGGTATCCAAGAAGGGAAAAACCTTCCTTCTGGACCACTCCACCGCAGCCACCAACAACGGCAAGGAGTGGGAGCCCAGGGACAAGCCCCTGGCTAAGTTGTAAGTATCCGGACACAATAGTATTTCCGGTATGTTTGCTTTATCGCTTCCTATCATGCCAGACATGCACCTGCAGTCCAGCCAAATCCAACATCGAAATATCCTCCTCTTTGGAGGGGTCTCTGGACCCGTCGGCGATGAACAACGATTCACTTCCGACAGCCTCCTCCCCGAGGGCCGCGGACGACACCGAGGTGTTGTCTCGAAGGATACCAGGACAAGGGGAGACAGTTATGGAGACGCCCCAGGCAAAATCCCAGTCGCCGGGCACATGGGGGGAAGATCCCCATGGACTCCGATAATGGGGGGGCACAGCCAGTTTGGCCCCCAGCCGAATACGGCTCCGAAAACCCAAGTGGTTCCGGATTCAGGCGGGCAGCCTCTCTCTAAGGAGGGCGAGCCGCCTGCACCGATGACCTCTATCCATCCAGAGGCACCGGACAACTTGCTGGAAATGCTTCGCATCGCTTCCATTGATGAAGAACACCATACTCTTATGAGTACGGTGATTGAGAAGGTCCGGTCCGCCAAAAGTGGATTGACCGAAGCCTGCGCTAGCCTTCTAACAGGCTTTGAGGTAAGTAATAAAATTGTGAGAGAATATCACCGTGTAGACAGTTTCCCCTGATGCTCTGTTTGGTGTTTGGAAAGAAAAGCCGAATAGAGGATCAAATAATATTCGTAGGAGTCTAATATAAGATGTCTATGTGAATATGTAGGCATCGCTGCTGGCCGCCGCCGCTCGTACTGCAGAGGTCTCTAGACTAAAGCAGGACCTGGAGCGGGCCGAGGGAGAGCTCATCCTCGTGAAGAGGCAGCTGGAGGAAAGTCAAGGTACGAAATACCCTGCCCGTATACTTAGTAAAGATAAATGGTTGTTGCTGATAAAAGCGTCATGAATGTTTATAGGGGCCACGACCGAAGTGGTGTCCCTTAAGAAGGCGCTGGCCGAGGCCGAAGACAAAGCGGCCAAGGAACGCGCCGTGCACGAGAAGCAAGAAGCCCAGGTCAGCGAGGTCCAGCAAGAGCTCCAGGATTTCGTCCAGAAGTACGAGACCTTGGAGCGTGACTCTAAGACTCAAGAGTCCGAGCTTTGCTAAGGCCCACCAGAGCGTGCAAGACGCCAAAGCCAAAGCCCAGAAGGCCCTCCAGGAGATCCAGGCGGCCAAGAAGATTGCGGCGGGTAAGGCATTTGTTATGCAAAGCAAGCATGTGAAGGAGACTTTCCTTTTACTTACCCGAATTTGGAGTTCTCCAAGAGCGTTTGCGGATCTGTCGCGCAGCATATCAGATGCCGCGGAGTTGTACCGAGCCGAAGAAGGGAGCTTAACAGAGAAGTTGTTCTGGTCTCAGTATCTTGGGACAGAACATCCGATGCCCTTGAGCGACCAGCTGAAGCAACTGGTCGAGCTGCACAAGGCAGCCGAACTGGCCATGAAGGACCTCATAGTCCGACTGTGGCCTGCCGAGCCTATGCCCAGCAGCTACTTCGGTCCCGTGAAGCGGCTTGTGAGTGCCTGCCCACGACTTGAAGTCGTAAAGCGGTCGGTTTGAATTGAAGGTGTGCGGATGGCCTTTGCCTGTGCAAAGATGCATTGAGCGAAGATGGATGCCACGGCGCTGATGACCGAGGGGCCACCGAAGGGCAAGGAGCACCGCCAGCCCGAAAATTATTATGACAGTGTCCTGAAGGGCTCCCGCCTTGTGGCAGAACAATGTACTAAGGATGTAATCTTTGAATGAATGCACTCATTTTATCATGTAATATGAAAATGGTTCATTTGTGCAATATAATGCTTGTTGATTTAAAATTTTACCTCATGTGCGGCCGTTTACAAAATCTGAGAGTTGGGCAGTCATCGGCTTCTGTCCCCATGTAACTAGTACAGGGGTGTTTGGGATAAATCTAAACACTCTTTATCCAAGTTTTTGGTCCTTTAAGGAGGTGTTTAGTGCAACGAACAAGGCAATCAGACTGTACATCTTGATCACCCTCACTTAGCCATAGAAGTTCTATAATTTTAAATTTTGGCGTAGCCCCTGGTATTCGAAAGGCTGAACTTGGGGCGCTATACACGCCTAAATCGGACAAAGACTGATTCCTCGCATGAAGCGGAAAAAATCTTTAAGGATTTGAAACCTCTCGAACACTGACCAGCTCTCGCCGCATCATGACAGTCAGTTTTCGGTTTCTCTACTGAGGTGCTCGTCCGGAAGAACCGGGACACAATCACAGTAGTTCTCCCTTTACTAGATATAGCGGAACATAGGGTAGCAAGCACAGGAGCCGGGCAACCCAACTATCAACCGAAGACATGATTCAGAGTTGATGCATATAATGCTATAAGTTCAGGGTACCGCACTGTCGAAAGTGTTCGGACTTTCTTGTCGTGTTATGGGGTACACTGAAGCCCCTGGAAAACTGAACGTACCAGAATGTACGGGTGCGATTTGTAGTAAATAAACAGTCAAGGAAAAAAAGAAATGTAGTAATAAGCTGACGCTATACATTATTTTCCATTTTTATTTGAATGATACGTCAAGGCGTATGTATACAAGTAGTGCGATAAGCAAATAGGACTATTTGACATGCCCTAACTAAGAGCGAGCAGCGTGTGGGTATGTAAAACAGGTATAGCGATCGTTATCAAAGACCACATGGGGATTTCCTTGTACGTCAAAGTCCTTGCTTCCTTGTTGTTTCCATCCCATGATGGGTCTGATAATCAGGTTATCAGAAGAGCCTCAAGAAGAGAGGGACCTGAAAGAAATAAAAAGGTGAAGGTATGCGGATCCTGGGGTGGTTGAGCCGCATTGTGGACCGCAGTCTAGCTATGCCCCCATCTATGCCCATGGTATTTAAGTGCGTAATTATGTACGCGCGGCACAAATTTCACCACTTGACTGGGACTAGGACAGAGGCCGAATTGCTAGGCAAGCTCTGGACAGGCCAGACGATCCTGTTGCAGAGTACTCCGGACTCGCTTGACGGTGTCTGGGGACTTTATTGCCAAATTGAGGGTCTATCTAAGGAGGCTGCTCTGTACTTCTGCTGCAAGGGCTGCAGTGTGCTCCTCCATACGGAGGGAGTGCTCTATATTTTCATTGACTGTTATAACACTGCAGGGTCCAGGCATCTTGAGCTTGAGGTAGGCATAGTGTGGCACCGCATTGAATCAAGCGAATGTGGTTCGTCCTAGCAGTGCATGATAGCCACTGCAGAAGGGGACGATGTCGAAGATAACTCCTCGCTTCGGAAGTTGTCCATGGATCCGAAGACCACTTCCAGTGTGATTGAGCCTGTACAACAGGCCTCTACACCTGGTATGACACCTTTGAAGGTGGTTTTGGTGGGTTTGATCCTTGAGGGATCGATACCCATTTTGCGCATTGTATCCTGATAGAGCAGGTTCAGGCTGCTGCCATCGTCCATGAGGACTCGTGTGAGGTGGAATCCGTTAATGATAGGGTCAAGGACCAGTGCGGCTGAGCCGCCATGACGGATACTGGTCGGATGGTCCCTGCGATCAAAGGTGATCGGATAGGAAGACCATAGGTTGAACTTTGGGGCCACTGGCTCCATCGCGTAGATGTCCCTTAGTGCGCGCTTCCGCTCCCGCTTGGGGATATGGGTGGCGTATATCATATTTACTGTTTTTGCTTGGGGAGGAAATTTCTTCTGTCCCCCTGTGTTCAGTAGCCGGGGTTCCTCGTTGCCATCACTATGCGACCTCTTTTCTTTGTTTTTGGCATTTAGCTTGCCGACCTATTTAAATACCCAACATTCTCTGTTGGTGTGGTTGGCTGGTTTATCGGGGGTGCCGTGGATTTGACATGAGCGATCGAGTATGCGGTCCAGACTGGACGGGCCCGGATTGTTTCTTTTAAATGGCTTTTTCCGTTGACCGAACTTGGAGCCACTGAATCCGGCATTGACGGTCGTGTCTTCGGCATTATTGCCATTATTGCGACGCTCGCGTCTGTTGCGCCGGGGCTTGCCGTTGCTATCTCTGGCGTCTTAAGTGCCAGGATTTCTAGATGTGTTGTTGCTACGAGCCAACCACCTGTCCTCGCCCGCACAAAAGCGGGTCATGAGTGTCGTAAGGGCTGCCATGGATTTCGGCTTCTCTTGGCCAAGGTGTCGGGCAAGACACTCGTCATGGATGTTATGCTTAAAGGCCGCTAGGGCTTCGGCATCCGGACAGTCAATGATTTGATCCTTTTTAGTTAAGAACCGAGTCCACAATTTCCTGGCTGACTCTCCGGGCTGTTGGGTTATGTGACTTAAGTCATCAGCGTCCGGTGTTCGCACATAAGTGCCCTGGAAGTTGTTGAGGAATGCGTCTTCCAGGTTCTCCCAACTGTCAATGGAGTTTGCCGGCAGACTATTCAGCCAATGCCAAGCTGGTCCCTTGAGTTTTAGTGGGAGGTACTTGATGGCATGTAGATCATCGCTGCGGGCCATGTGAATGTGGAGAAGGAAATCTTTGATCCATACCGCAGGGTCTGTTGTCCCATCATATGGTTCGATGTTCACGAGTTTAAACCCTTCTAGGAATTCATGCTCCATTACTTCATTAGTGAAGCATAGGGGGTGTGCGGCGCCTCTATGCCGGGCTACATCGCGATGCAGTTCGGATGAGTCTAGTCTGCTGTATTCGGCCCGGATGGATTTGTGTTTAGTATATCCGGTGTGGCAGTCATCGTCACGCATTGGGGCATGCCCCCCCGATCCGTAGATCGATCTTGACTGTCCAACTTTGTTTTCCAATTCGTCTCGCAGGTCATGCGTGTAGCCCCGGGCCTTCATGTTTATATTTGTTCGGCGACGGGGTGCGGGCTGGTGTTCGGGTTGATATGCCGCTTTGTCTTGGCCACGAGGTGGTCGATCAGCCGCATCCTGCGCTGGTAGTATAGGCTCTAGTGCCTCGTCCTCGAATTGAGGTAACAACCTGTGCCTCAGGTAACTTTTGGTTGGGCGCTCGAGTCCATATTCCTCGGCCGCCAGGACCTCAGTCCATCTGTCAGTGAGCAGATCTTGATCAGCTTGAAGCTGGTGCTGTTTTTTCTTCAGTCTCTTTGCAGTGTCTATAAGCCGGCGCTTGTAGCACTCCTGAGGCACGGTAAATTATTCGTCACCGAGGCTCACCTCGTCTTCAGAGAGGGGCATGTAATTGTCATCCTCCGAGTCTTTGTCCATTGCCTGTTCATCAAAGCTAGCTTGCCCATCCTCCCGTCTGGACTACTTGAAGCTTGGCTGGGCGGGATTGTTTTCGTCTTCGGCATCATCCGGAGTGCTATTGTCTCTTGTGTCGGTATCGCTGTTTTCTCTATGGCGGGGTTTAGAGCGTCGGCGCTGACGTCGGCGCTTAGGATGCTTCTCAAGAGGATCACCCTCCGTTGCATCCTTTTGATCCTCGCCATTGTTTTCTTTGGGTGTGTCCGCCATATATATGTCATATGATGAGGTGGCTGTCCAGCGCCCTGTCGGCGGTGGTTCATGTTCTTCTCCTGCATCGCCGTCCATACCGTCGATGTCTTCGGAGTCGAAATCAAGCATGTCGGTTAAGTCATCGACAGTGGCTATTAAGTTGGTGGTGGGTGGGTAACGAATTCCTTCGTCGTCCGCTTCCCACTCAAGTCGGACATAGTTCGGCCAAGAGTCTCTTGACAGGGAGAGAGATTTTAATGAGTTTAGCACGTCGCCCAAGGGCGAGTGCTGAAAGATATCTGCGGAGCTAAACTCCATGATCGGTGCCCAGTTAGATCTGATGGGCACAAATGCACGCGGTTCGGAGCCTATGGCCTAAGAGAGTCCAAGGGTCCGATGACGCAGACCTCATTGGAAGTGAAATCTGTGTTCGGCTCGCCTTGAGTGTGCGGCCTCCATGGAGGGGTCCATCCTCCCGTCCTCGGATGGCACGATCTGCGCTAGATTTAAAGCTGGGGCAACTGCAGGTGTGATCTCGTGAACAACATCTGATGGCAGATCTAGGTCATGCTCATCGCGATTGTAGGGTGCGCCTATCATGTGTTCGAATCCGTCGAAGATCAAGTCTTCGCGGATGTCGGCAGTGTAATTCAGGCTTCCAAACCTGACCTGCTGGCCAGGGGCGTAGCTATCGATCTTCTACAGATGGCCAAGCGAGTTGGCCCGCAGTGGGAAGCCGCCGAATACGAAGATATGTCTGGGGAGGAAAACCTCATCCTGGACCATATCATTGTAGATGATTGAAGGGGCCATCAAGCCTTATGGTGACGACACAGTGGAACTCTCAATATTAGCACCAATGTTGGTGTCAAAATCGGCGGATCTCCGGTAGGGGGTCCCGAACTGTGCGTCTAAGGCTAATGGTAACAGGAGGCGGGGGACACGATGTTTACCCAGGTTCGGGTCCTCTCTATGGAGGTAATACCCTACTTCCTGCTTGATTGATCTTGATGATATGAGTATTACAAGAGTTGATCTACCACGAGATCATAGAGGCTAAACCCTAGAAGCTAGCCTATGATTATGATTGTCCTTGTCCTACGGACTAAACCCTCCGGTTTATATAGACAAGGAGGGGGCTAGGGTTACATAGAGTCGGTTATGAAGAAGGGAATCTACATATCCGAATTTCCAAGCTTGCCTTCCACGCAAAGGAGAGTCCCACCCGGACACAGGACGAAGTCTTCAATCTTGTATCTTCATAGTCCAACAGTCCGGCATAAGCATATAGTCCGCCCGTCCGAGGACCCCCTAATCCAGGACTCCCTCAAGTGCACTGTAAAATCACCACGACTGCGCAAGCGCGAGAAAATTGTGCAGGTACTGGCTTATTTTTTTTGCTGTAAAATCACCACGTCTGCGCAAGCGCGAGCAAATGGTGCAGTACTGGCTTAACCGCGTGTGATGCAAGTGCGCTGTAAAATCACCATGACTGTCCAAGCGCGAGCAAATGGTGCAGGTACTTGCTTAACCATGTGCGATGCAAGTGCGATGTAAAATCACCACGACTGCGCAAGCGTGAGCAAATGGTGCAGGTACTGGCTTAACCATGTGTGATGCAAGTGCGCTGCAAAATCACCACGACTGCGCAAGCACGAGCAAATGGTGTAGGTACTGGCTTAACCGTGTGCGATGCAAGTGCGCTGTAAAATCACCACGACTGCGCAAGCGCGAGAAAATGGTGCAGGTACTGGCTTAACCATGTGCGATGCAAGTGCGCTGTAAAATCACCACAACTGTGCAAGTGCGAGTAAATGGTGCAGGTACTGGCCTAACCGTGTGCGATGCAAGTGCGCTGTAAAATCACCACGACTGCGCAAGCGCAAGCTAATGGTGCAGGTACTGGCTTAACCATGTGCGATGCAAGAGCGGTGTAAAATCACCACGAAATCGCCACGACTGCGCAATCTAAAGGTGGGGAAGTTTATTTAGAAATTAGGATGAACGTGTGCGATAGACCAGCTAGCTAGAAATATAAAAACAAACTACCCGCCTTGTGCGTTTCAAAAATCGGCGGTTCCGCCACTTTTCCTTATTATCATACACGCATATTCTTATTGGACCGTGCGTGATCTTGGGCACTCCCGCCCCGCATCAATTCCTTTACCCAAATTTTAGTAGCGGTCGTACTTGAACTATCGCCCACACTCCTCCAGCACCGACCTTATAGTAAAATTGCAGTAGCCGAGGCATTTGAACCGTCGCCCTCCCTCGTCCACCACCATCTCCACCCACCATTACTAAAATTTTCAGTAGCTGTGGCGTATGCTCAAACACCACCATTCCCCCTCTCCACAGTCCCCCACCCGTCCCTTCCCCCCTCAAACCCTAGCTCGCTGCCTCCATCGGCACCGCCGCCAGCCCATGCTGATCTGCCCGTTCCTCCTAGCTTAGATAATAAAGTTCAGGTTACCCAGCGATTCCCATACCATCGCCTCACTCCCTGATTTTTAGATGAGGCCTGCAGTGTCCCTCCCCGCCAGATCCACATCACCTACTCCAGAATGTCACATCCTAAGCTCGACCACGTATCTCGGGGAGCCTGACGAGCGTTCGGCCAAGAAGAGGTTTATCATGGCCTCTCCGGCGGACGTTGGCGAGGTGGTCGCCATTCGCCCTGACCTGTCGATCCCAGAGCAACACGTTGCCGCAGAAGCAGGCGAAGATGTTGACTATGTTGCCATGTCGAAGGCTTCATGTCAGCGGGCTTGCGTATTCTGTATCTCGAGAAAGCTGGCTACGACATCAAGCTCGTCAACAGCGATGGCTTCACACGGGCCATGTCCCAGGTTACGTGGTCCATCCCCAACCCCTCTGGTTCAACCACCATAGATCTATTCGAAGGCCCGGCCGCTGATCTTCTCTGCCAAGCGGACAAGGATTTGTGATCCTATACGCCATCGAGCCCATTTTGTCATTTCTAAAGCACACGTTCTACGACGGCGGCTTGGGATCCTTAATTGCCAAGTCAGATCTCATCGACCACGACCACGGCCACGAGGAGGGCACCCACAAAGGTTCTTCCAAGGTGAAACATCCCATCTGTGACATCAGAGAGTGCACCATGGGTCTGTGCTCTTCCAACTGGAAGGATCCCATCCATGAAATGTGAGGCAACATCCTATTAGCAAATCTTACCTTTTCTAGCTTGCCAACGCATACCCTTTGTTGTAGTAGCATTTGCCGTGCGATGCTATAATTGTGTTGTGTTTAATTATTTCAGTTATGCAAAAATGTATTGTTCAATAGGGCTATGTGATGTCTAAGTATGAATTGTCCACTTCAGTTTCACGAATGGCTATATTTGGTTGTTTATAGCGAGTAGATGCCTTGTTTATCTATGTCTGGTTGTTAGGTTGGTTGTAGTGAGAATTTTTCCAGTTATCGAGCCGTTGCCTTGTTTATATGTATTTGGTTCTTAGTTTGCTGGCAATGAGCATTTGTCCAGTTATCAAGGAGATGCCTTGTTTATCTGTATTTGGTTGTTAGGTTGTTTATTTATCATTTGTCCAGTTTTCAAGCAGATGCCTTGTTTATCTGTATTTGCTTGTTAGATTGGTTGCAGTGAGCATTTGTCCAGTTTTCAAGCATATGCCATGTTTATTTGTATTTGCTTGTTAGGTTGGTTGCAGTGAGACTCTGTCCAGTTTTCAATGGCTATATTTGGTTGTTATACTGATCATTTATGCCTTGTTTATTTCAGTTATTCACAATGTGTTGTTCATTATGTGCAAGTCGGAACTGTGCCGCTCGACTGCATCAATACCAGTTTGAACGGCTATATTTGGTTCTAGTTATGCCTGGTGTAGTTAACACATGCCCTTTATTTCAGTTTTACACATTTATCCATTGATGTTTAAGCATTACCTACGTTCTATTCATTTTCAACAATACCAGTTTGAATTGCAATATTTGATGGTTGTTAAGCCTGCTGCCGATAACATTGCCTTCCATTTTATATATGCTTTAACAACATGCTGAAACCAACACATTCAAGCTATCATTTGGAGGTGATATTGTTTACCTTTGCTATATTTGTTTGATGTTAAGGTTGCTATACTTATCATGCATTTCCACTACTTATGCAGGACAACAACGGGAGTGGCCACCATTTTTTGCCGAGGTTAGCTTCATCCCTCGGCTTGTACTCCCCCGTCGTTCCATAATGTAGTGCATATAGATCCAGGCATGGACACTTGTTAGCTTCTAATATTGACTTGTTGCTTGTAAGTACATATGCCATTGGCAAGGATCCACACGTTGACCCTTTTTGCATATGGGGCAATGAGATATTCATGAACAAGCATCAAGTGAGGAAACTGATAATGATTATTAGCAAAAAGATACGAATGGTGGCAAGCAAATTATTTGTTTATGCTCTATCCAACACAAAAGTGAGTTGTAGGATGGTAACTACAAACTCTGTAGCCTTCTCTTTTTACTGCCCATATTGAGTTGTTAGACAACAATGTCTGAATTTTTTTCGTTCGCAGTGGTTCCGGAAGCAGTTCACTCAAGATTACCTCGCAAAGTACATGATTGGTGGACATGCAATGAAGGTTAAAGTATTTCATCCAGACTACAATGAGCATCGAGAAGTCGTAATGAAGACAGTAAAAGATGGACGGGAAGCCATCACAAGGGGTTGGCCTTGAGTCGTGCGCACATTACCCATGGAGGAGGGCACAATATGGGCATTCCGCTTCAGCTTCTCCAGCAACCAGAATGTCTTTTGCCTCTATCTTTACAATCTTTAGTACAATGTGGTTCATCATTCTTTACTTGGTGCTTCTGTAGTTCTTCAGTATATGTACCTGTGCGTCAAATTATGCATTCATGGTTGAACCTATATTTGTAATAAACATGGTTGGATATGAAATAAGTGATGCCTACTATCAAATTCAAAACATATGATTTTAAACTAGGGATTAGTAAGGGATTAATCAAGGATTACACTGCACACAGTTGGCGAAACTGAAACGTCTGTAATAGACGTGGAGATCAAAGACGTTTCTAGGATCTGCTACGTGTGCGAACAATCTCACTGCACACATGATCAGCCACGAAAAAACGTGTGTGATCAATCTCCAATGCACACATGATCAGCCAAGAAAAAACATGTGCGATTAACAATAGCATTGCACACAGTTCTTTCTTCTTAAATGTTTGCGATAGTCACCTTATCACACACGCTTTGAAATTATAGACTGTTTGTGATGTTGTGCGCATCGCAGACATTTGGTAATTCTTGGATAAGCTGTGTGGGATGTACATACTAACGGAAACATATTCCTTGGATGGACTATGTGGATTGTACATACGAACGAAAATGTTTAGCTGGGACTGACTGTGTGGGATGTACTTACGACCGGAAACGATTTCGCCTATATAATTGTATTTTTTAACACTATTGTACGTATAGCCATATCTGAGCGCATGTCGGTCGCACACGACCTCATTTTGCCGAGCGTCTGTGCTAGGAGGGCATATCCCCGATGGTTTCTGGGTTGTGTGGGAAGGACCCCCTATCGCTCACACTCACTTGGCGGCGGTTCCAAATGCCTCGCGGAAAGGGGTTAAAAACCGTTTGTATAGCAGCGACTGTACCAGTGCTTGTTGTGAGACAACCCAATACTTTTACCTACTGTTTTTGCATGTTCACATGATTAAGCTACCGTAGTAATCATGTTTTATTGCTTTTGTTTCAATAAAGTACCAAGTAAAGCCTTTGGGATAGTGTGGATGATAGTTGATTTGATCTTGTTGAAAAACAGAAACTTTTGCACCCAGTAAAATAATTTTAAAAATTAATAGAAGCGCGATAAAATCCTGATTTTTGCACACAAGATTGATATACAAATTTCCTGCAATGTCCTAAATTTTCAGAATTTTTTGAGTTATAGAACTATACGAAGTATCCAGGTCATTATAAAATGTTCTATTTTTGATAGATTCTGTTTTCAATGCATAGTTTGCTTGTTTTCTAGTTTTTATGGCTTATATTGCCTAATATAGATTGTGTAAATAATAAGATATAGTAGGCATTGTGTGAGAACAATTATGAATCTTGTCTTGACAGTACCAAAGTGAATGATTTGTCTCTATCATACTAACCTATCTCACGAAGTTCCGTTAAGTTTTATGTGATTGAAGTTTTCAAGTTTTTGGTGAGATATCGACATGAGGAGAATAAGGAGTAAAAATAACCTAAGCTTGGGGATGCCCAAGGCACCCCAAGGTAATATTCAAGGAAGATCCAAGCAACTAAGCTTGGGGATGCCCCGGAAGGCATCCCCTCTTTCGTCTCCAACATTATCGGTAACCTCACTTGGAGCTATATTTTCATTCTTCACATGATATGAGTTTTTCTTGGAGTGTCATTTTCTTTTGTTAGGATTTTCTTGATGTTATTTAGAATAATGTTTTCGGTGGGAAATGACACCTATGGGATCACTGGAATCCCTTCTACGGTTGCAGGGCGCGGGGATCGCGAGGAGAGAGGGACTAGCAGATGACACAAAGGGGGATTTACCCAGGTTCGGCTACAAAGATGCATAAAACCCTACGATCCTGCTTTGGTGGATGTATTAGTGTTCTTGGGTTCTCGAAGTAGCTCTAGGCGCTCTGAGGTTCGAAGAGCCGAATCCCTTCTCAGTGTGCCATGGGCCTCCTTTTATAGACGAAAGGGGTTGCCATAGTGGCACACAGGAGGTGGAAAGTGCTACATCGTTGAGAGCTTATCGCTGGTGTTATAGGACAAGACGCATTTAATGCGAAGCTTAGGTGTCCCTTCGCTGAGCAAGGCCTGTCCCATCCATTGCCGCTCCTCCTCGCTTCGACACGCGCCCTGGCCAGCGGTGCGTGCAGTGCCATGTAGGCAGGCAAGCAGCTGAGGTGGCGCGGTGGTGGAGGCTCCATGAAGGGTTGCATGTTGCCATGCAGGTGTCTGCCCAGCTGGCTGGGTCGGCAGTTGTATGCGAACGGCGGTGAAGACTTGGCTGGTGCGGGCCTGGCAGTGGCCCTGCCGGTGCACTTGGCAAGAGTCTCGTCGGGTGGCCTGGCAAGGGTCTTGCCGGGTGGCCCGGCAAGGGCCTTGCCGCGGCGCGCTAACTTCCCCGGCGAGGATCTTGTCGGGGGTCTCGTGGATTTCTTTGGTGACGATGGTTGCCTTCCTATCCCCATTTGATCTTGAGCATCTTATGTCTTCACAAAGATCTGCATACCACCACGGAGGTGCCTCCTGAGCCCCTGTCCAATGCATTCGTCTAGCATTGATGGGCTCAAGGGTGGCTCGCTCAGCTAGTGTGGGCGAGCTGCCCCGACAAGGGTCTTGTCGGGGCTGCGGAGGTTGCCCCGGCAAGGGTTCTTGCCGGGGAAACCTGCTTCGCCCATTTGGTCTTCGTGGCCTTGGTCCTTGTTGTTGTTCTGTTCGCCTTGTGGCTTCGGCCTTTCTCCAGCTTCCCCTTCCTACCCTGTGATGCGTGGCTGTGTCGGGAGGCACTAACTGCCCGTGCACAAGTAGAGGGGTCAAAAGCAGAGCCCCTACTTTTGTACATCGACAGGAGCCCCCGGGCCTGGGCCACACATAAGCACAGCATGTTGTTGGGCCAGGCCCAGAACGGTGTGCGGGCAGTTGGGGTGGATTTTTACTGCAGCCACTGTTCCGTCCGCTGCGCTTCCCTACGACCTGCGTTGAACGCGCGATGTGGGGGTCGTGCGCGCGCATGACATGGGCATGCTGGCGTCACCTTTCGGTGGACAGTAAAGAGGCGGCTTGCGTGTCTCTCCAAGACCGCTGGGCCGCCTCCCATTTACTACCCTTGCTAGGGAACCGTTGTTCCACGCGTCCCACTGCGCCCACCCCTTGCGCCACGTTCGCTGCATGCATAATGCAGAGCGAGTGACAGGCGCAGGGGATGTGGGTAGTCACGCGCGTGCGGGTCGATTCCCATGCGCCTTCAATGGAGCTAGAAGGGCGGTCTGCGGCACCGCTTGCTGTCACTTTGAGAGGCCGGATTGGTCGAGAGGGGCGGCCGAGCCTCGTCCCTGCCTCTTTATAAAGAGGGGAGCGGGCGGGAGAGTGCCCCTCATCCTTCTGCCCTCTGCCTCTCCCCACTCCTGCTTCCTTCCTTCTTCTGCCATGGCGAGGGGGCGTGGCGACGCTTCATCGGTGGCGGCGAGGGTTTCGGCCAGGCAGCGCATCGCTCCTCCCCAAGAGCTCATAGCGGCGGAGCCGGCCGCTAGAGGAAGGGGGAGGGGGCGAGCTCGAGGCCGTCGTGGTGCCCGAGGGAGAGGAGGACGGGGCGGCAGGTCAGCCTCGCCTCCTCCAGCGGCCCCTCCTCCGATGAAGGGCCATGCCGGGGACAAGCCTTGCGAATTCTTCGTCAGGCTGCACCATCCACTGTGCCGTCGCCTTCACCTCCCGACCCCATTTGCACGGGAGATGGAGCTGGATCCGCCGTAGGCGCTGCAGCTGCAGATGAGGGGTTGCGGGAACAGTGGCACCTAGGTCGACGTCGAGTTCCCCGCCCCCCACGTCATGTACCTTCACCGAGGGTGGAAGACTTTCGCTCGCCTCCACAGCTTGATGGATGGGCTCGCCCTCCATTTCAAACTAATGGAGGGTGTCCTCCTCTCCGTCAAGATCTTCGGGCACTTCGGGACCCGCGTGAGGTGCTGCGTGGAGAGCTCCTCCGATGATGAAGATTTCTCCTCAAGCGAGAGTGGCGAGGAAGACAACGGCAGCGACGACGAGGGCAGCGGGTAGCAGGATGACGGGTCTGACTAGGTGTCGGGCGCCGCTCCGGGCGGCACAGGCGAACCCATCATCCGCATTGCCGGCTCCTTGAACTTCTCGGGGTTGTCTCCTTGGGTGGCTGGCGTAAGGAGGCTGCAGAGGAGGAAGAGGGCAGGTGGCAAGGCCGTCAAGTCGGAGTACGTGGGCACCGACGCCTTCGTCGCGTGTTGACGTCTTGCCGCCTCGTCTTCGAGCTCTGCCTCCGGCGCCGCCATCACCATCCAGCCCTTGGACGGCCACCGAGATGTTCTCTTGGTGTCTTCTGCCACTCGTAGCTCGCCTAGGCGCCCCTTTTTCCCTTCTGCTTTCTTTCTCCATTTCTTGAGGAGAGGGACAAGAAAGGGATTACGGGCACCTTATATCTTTTTAGTCTTGTAAGCCTTCGGCCTTTGCTAGCTTTAGAACTTGTAATCCCCCTTTTTCATGTTTTTCATTTTGTATGGACTATACCTGTACGGAATGTTCTTTAATGAAAAAGGGATGTTTGTCGGGATTTTCGTTCGCGGGAGGAATCCACGACAAGGAGTGGATCCTTGTTGTCTTTAAGACAAACGCCCCTTTTTTTGCCCGGCAACAAGCCTTGTCGTTTCCTCACCTTGCTCGACCTTTCTCGCGCTCTTGGCGGAGGCAGGGATGAGGTGGGCTTAGGCCCCTCGTTCCTTTTCTTTGCTACCACGGCTACGACCAAATTTAGACCCAGGGGATAACCCTTGGGTGCCGAAAAGGGGGAGCACGGTAGCTTAGGGATAGAACGAGGTTTCACGCATCCCAGTCCATAACGAAATGCATGATGGGGGATATATATGGATCTGCAGCCCCCGGCGACCTTGGCTTGCCGCGAAGGGATCCTTGTTCTTGTAGCCCCCGGCAACTTAGGCTTGCCGGGGCTCGGACGCCGGTCCGTTCCCATCTTCCAGAATAGCTCGGAAAGAATCCTTATGTGCCCTGCGAACCAAGGAAGACAGAGAGGAACAGAGAGGCGCACACTCGACCTCTAAGCTAGGGGTTAGTCGCTGCTAAGCACTATCAACCCTAACCGAGGAAGAGACTCGACCTAGCATGCATGCTATAAATTAGGGCGCCAGCGCTTCGTTTATTTATGCTCAGGGTCTGCGCCTGGCTTTGTACAAAGGGTTACATGCCTTGACAACAAGGCTTGTACAAAAGGGTGGCTTGCCGGGAGGCCCGGCAGCCGCGCCTTATGGGTAAAACTTGCTAAGATGCTCGATGTTCCATGGGTTTCTCACTAGAATGGCATCTTCGATCTCCAGCCGGACTGCGCCGGGCCTGGTGACTCACATTACCCGATAAGGGCCTTCCCACTTTGGCGTCAACTTGTTGTAATTCTTGGCCGACTGAACGCACCGAAGAACAAGGTCGCCTTCCTCAAGGCTTTGGGCATGAACCTTGCGGCTATGGTAGCGGCACAAAGCTTGCTGGTAGCATGCTGCTGTCACAGCCGCCCAGAGACGATCTTCCTCAAGGAGCGTTGTGTCATCTTGCCGCAGTTACTCTTGCTCAAGCTCATCATAAGCGAGCACTCGAGGTGACCCGTATATGAGTTCCGTGGGGAGAACTGCCTCTGGCCCGTAGACCAGGGCAAAGGGTGTTTGGCCGGTGGCTCGATTTGGTGTCGTCTGATCGACCAAAGAACCGCAGGCAACTCATCAATCCAGCGCCTTCCACTCTTGTGCAGCCTGTCAAAAGTCTTCGTCCTTAAGCCTCGCAGGACTTCAGCATTTGCTCTCTCTGCTTGGTCGTTGCTCCGTGGATGTGCCACGGAAGCAAAATAGACCTTGCTGCCGAGATCCTCAACGTATTGCATGAAGGCATGGCTCGTGAACTATGTGCCGTTGTCGGTGATGATCCTGTTGGGCACCCCAAAACGGCACACTAGTCCCTTGAAGAACTTGATGGCTGACTGCGCTGTCACCTTCCTCACTGCCTCCACCTCTGGCCACTTTGTGAACTTGTCAACTACGACGTACAAGTACTCAAAGCCCCCAACAGCACGGGGGAAAGGGCCCAATATGTCGATCCCCCAGACTGAGAAGGGCCAGGAGAGAGGGATAGTTTGAAGGGCTTGAGCTGGTTGATGGAGCTTCTTCGAATGGAACTGGCACGCTTCACACTTGGTTACTAGTGTCGTCGCATCCTGGAGGGCGGTGGGCCAGAAGAAACCTTGCCGGAAGGCCTTGCTGGCAAGGGCCCTCGACCCTATGTGGGAGCCACATATGCCTCCATGTATCTCTGCCAATAGCCTTAGTCCTTCCTCCCGGGAGATGCACATCAATTTCACCCCATTCGGTCTTCTTCTGTACAACACGTTATCAACGAATTGGTACAGAGCAGATCGGCGGGCTACTCTTTCTGCCTCTTCCTACTCCTCAGGAAGCTCTCCTTTTTGAAGGAATCGGACGGTGTGCTGTGCCCATGCCGGAGCCTGTGGCTCGACGGCAAGGACCAAAGGCATCTCTTCTACCATGGGAGCGGCCGCCTCCACGGTCATGACCTGAGGTCCTGTCGGAGTCGGTTGCCCCGTGGCGGGATCGGCATCCACGGCAACATCTCCGCCCGCGGCTCCGGGGAACTCGGTGGGGGAAGTACTTGCCGGGGCCTAGCTTCCTCCGCTTGCTTTACCCGGTCGACGGCTCAACGGATGGTTGGGTTAACTGAAGCACAAAAGTACCTGGTTCCACATGTAGCTTGAGGGCAGCGCGCTTTGACAGGTAGTCGGCGATGTTGCTCTCCGCCCGAGGGACATGCTCCTCTTGTATACCGTCAAAGCGCTCCTCCAGTTTCCTCACCTCATCTATGTAAGCTTCCATAAACGGGCTTTGATAATCTTTGTTGATCTGCCTGACGACGAGCTGTGAGTCGCCCCTGACGATGAGCTTCATAACTCCGAGGTCTGCCGCAATCCTGAGACCGGCAAGCAAACCCTCGTACTCGGCGGTGTTGTTGGTTGACATCTCCCGGGGGAAGTGCATCTAGATGACATACTTGAGGTGCTCTCCGGTGGGCTTGACAAGCAGCACACCAGCACCGGCGCCCTTCAGCGAGAAGGCACCATCAAAGTACATGATCCAGTTGTGGCTTGCTTCCTTGCTAGGGAGAGTGGTCTCCTACACCTCTTCGTTGGGCGTCGAGGTCCATTCCGCAACAAACTCCGCCAAAACTCTGCTCTGAATTGTCGAGGTACTTTCAAACTTCAAACCGAAGCTTGATAGCTCCAGGGCCCATTACACGATCCTCCCCGTTGCATCTGCGTTGTGTAGTATCCGTTGCAATGGGAGGCAGGTGACCACTGTGATCTCGTGCGCTTGGAAGTAATTGCGCAGCTTCCTCGAGGCCATAAGGAGGCCGAAGAGCAGCTTTTGCACACCTGAGTACCTCGACCTAGCCCCCTGCAAGAGGGAGCTGACAAAATATACTGGGTGCTGCACCATTTTCTTCTTTTGCGCCTCTTCATCCGGTTGCGCGGGTCCTGTCGTGCTGGTGCCAGCCCCTGCCGAGGACTCGATCTTGCCGGGATCGAGCCCTGCCGGAGAGGGTTTTGGCTTGCCATCTGTTGGCTCTGCCGCTGCCGCTGCCTTCTCATTGGCCTCCCTCTACGCCACTAGTGCGGCGCTAACCACCTGATTTGTTGCCGCTAGATAAAGCAGCAACAGTTCTCGTGGTTTGAGTGCGACCAACACTGGGGTAGAGGAGAGGTATCTCTTTAGATCTTGCAGTGCTGCCTTGGCCTTTGGGGTCCACTCCACTGGCCCTGCCTTCTTCACGATCTTGAAAAAAGGAAGGGCACGCTTCGCGGACTTGGAGATGAACCGGCTCATGGCGGCAACGCAACCAGTGAGCCGGCGCACGTCTTTGATCCGTCTGGGTGCCTCAATTTGCTCGATGGCCTTGATCTCATCTGGGTTTTCTTCAATCCCGCATTGGGACACAAAGAACCCAAGAAGCTTGCCGGACGGGACACCGAAGACACACTTCTCAGGGTTCAGTTTGAGGTTGATCTTGCGCAGGTTTGTAAATGTTTCCTCCAGATCTTGCACAAGGGGCGCTTTGTCCTTGGTTTTGACCATTATGTCGTCCATATAAGCTTCCATATTTCTATGTAGCTGGGGTTCAAAACCAATTTGGACTGCTCTTGCAAAGGTCGAGCCAGCACTCTTCAACCCGAAAAGCATCCGTAAAAAAGCAATATGTACCACATGGGGTGATGAATGTTGTCTTTTCCTCGTCTTCTTTTGTCATGAAGATCTGGTGGTATCCTGAGTAGGCGTCCAGGAATGATAGGTGGTCACACCCGACCGTGGAGTCAACAACTGGTCAATGCACGGTAATGGGAAAGGATCCTTTGGACAGGCCTTATTGATGTTTGTGTAGTCAACACACAGCCTCCATTTCCCATTTGCCTTGCACACCACTACCGGATTGGCCAACTGATGACCCACAAGTGTAGGGGATCTATCATAGTCCTTTCGATAAGTAAGAGTGTCGAACCCAACAAGGAGCAGAAGGAAATGATAAGCAATTTTCTGTAAGGTTTTCTCTGCAAGCACTGAAATAGTAGGTGATAGATAGTTTTGTGATAAGATAAATAGTAACGAGCAAAAAGTAAATAAAGTAAATAAAGTGCAGAAAGGTGGCTCAATCCTTTATGTAGCAAAGGATAAGCCTGGACAAATTCTAATAATGAAGAAGGAGCTCCCGAGGACACATTGGGAATTATCGTCAAGCTAGTTTTCATCACGTTCGTAAGATTCGCATTCGGTACTTTGATAATTTGATATGTGGGTGGACCGGCACTTGGGTACTGCCCTAACTTGGACAAGCATCCCACTTATGATTAACCCCTATTGCAAGCATTCACAACTACAAAAAGGAGTATTAAGGTAAACCTAACCACATCATTAAACATATGGGTCCATATCAACCCCTAACGAAGCAACACATAAACTAGGGTTCAAGCTTCTGTCACTCTAGCTACCCATCATCTACTTATTACTTCCCTATGCCTTCCTCTAGGCCCAAATAATGGTGTAGTGTCATGTAGTCGACGTTCACATGACACCACTAGAGGAAAGACAACATACATCTCATCAAAATTTCGAACGAATACCAAATTCACATGACTACTAATAGCAAGACTTCACCCATGTCCTCAGGAACAAACGTAACTACTCACAAAGCATATTCATGTTCAAAATCATAGGAGTAATAATATGCATAAAGGATCTGAACATATGATTTTCCACCAAGTAAACCAATTAGCATCAACTACAAGGAGTAATCAACACTACTAGCAACCCACAGGTACCAATTTGTGGTTTTGATACAAGATTGGATACAAGAGATGAACTAGGGTTTTGAGAGGAGATGGTGCTGGTGAAGATGTTGATGGAGATTGACCCCCTCCCGATGAGAGGATCGTTGGTGATGACGTTGGTGATGATTTCCCCCTCCCGGAGGGAAGTGTCCCCGGCAGAACAGCTCCGCCAGAGCCCTAGATTGATTCCGCCAAGGTTCCGCCTCCTGGCGGCGGAGTTTCATCCCGTAAGCTTGCCCATGATTTTTTCCAGGGTAAAATAAATGATATAGCAGAAGATGGACGCCGAAGGCCCACCAGGGGGCCCAGGAGATAGGGGGCCGCTCCTATCACCAACCACGTTGGGTGGAGTACTCCTCTCACCAAGCCTGCCGCTTCTAGCTTTCTGATTTCCTCCGTGATGAACTCTTGCCTCTCCAGAGCTTGCTTCCTGACCTTCTGCTTGACGGGCCGCGCATGGGGACAGACAGCAAGGTGGTGCTCAATCACCTCCCTGGGAACGCCGGGGATGTCGGAGGCTTGCCATGCAAATACATCGACATTTGCCCGCAGGAAGGTGACGATCTCGCTTTCCTATTTGCTGTTGAGGGTGGAGCTTATAGTGAACGCTCCCCCCGTGCCGTCCTCCTTGACGGGCACCTTCTTGGTCTCTGGTGGTGTAGCTCTGGACCTCTTGCTCTTGCCGGTGGAGCTCTCCGGCACGTTCTCGACGAAAGCACAACACCTCGAAGAGGTGTGCTTGGTGGAGTGGGTGCGAGGGGTCTCACCGGTCTTCTTCTCCACCGGGACTTTGTCGGCAGGAATAGGTGCCTTAGCGGCAGCTGCCGTGACCACTTCCCAGTAGAGTTGGTCGGTGTAAATCAGCGCATCTTTCTTGTCGGAGGGGACGGTGATGATGTTCATCGGCCCGGGCATCTTCAGCATGTTGTAGGTGTAGTGTGAAGCCGCCATGAACTTGGCTAGCGCCGGGCGACCGAGGATCCCGTTGTAAGGCAAGGGGATCTCGGCTACGTCGAAAACAATCCTCTCCATCCTCTGGTTCAGCTTGCCTCCGAATGTCACGGGCAGCATGATCATTCCCTTTGGCAGACTCCTCCCCGGGTTAACCCCTTGGAACGTACCCGTCTCCTCGAGGTCTCCATCACGGATCTGCAGCCTTCTGACCACAACAGGCGAGATCAAGTTCAGGTCGGCCCCGCCGTCAACCAACATCTTCGTCACCTTGAGGTTGCGGATTGTTGGTGAAACCAACAACGGCAAGCACCCGACCGTAGTGGTGCGGTCAGGGTGGTCCTCGGTGTCGAAGACAACGGGCGCGCTGGACCATTTCAGTGGCTTCCGTGCGTCAAACGATGGCTCCACCGCTGTGATCTCCCGTGCCCACTACTTGAGTTGGCGGTGGGATGTATGCAGCAAGGCGCCACCATCGACGCACATGGCCTCCGTGGCTTTCTGAAACTCGTGGTCGTCGTCCTCGTCGTGACCATCGTCTTCCTGTTTTTTGTCGCGGCCCCGGGCGGGCCTCTCTTGCTGATTATCCTTGCCACGGCGGCCTCCTTGGCAGCCGTGTTTCTTGCCGGATCCCTCGACACCATCTGGGCCTTTCTCCTTGTCCCGCCGCTCATACTCGGCCTTCTGCTTTTCGGTGAGCAGCTCTACCTGCCGGCAGTTCTAGAGATCGTGGCCCTTGGTGCGGTGGATCTTGCAATACTGCTTGTTGGAGCTTCCTGGCTTGTCGGCAGCCGCCAAGGCCCGACAAGCGGCACACCCGGCAACCTCCTTGCCGGGGTCACTTGCCTTGGGTTTCTTGGTGGCACCGGTATCGTCGGATCCCTCGACGGCAAGCACGTTCTTGCTCATGCGCTTCCTGTGACGGCGCCGGCCCTTCTTTGCAGGGGTGAAGGTGTCGTCTGTGGAGTCGGTTTCCACGCCGGTGTCTTCGCCGGGGTACTTCTTTCCCTCCTCAGCGCGAGCGCATCGATCAGCCAGAACATAGAGCTCGGCCACATCCTTAACCTTGTTCATCGCCAGCTCTTCTCGCATCTTGCGATTGCGCATGTTCTGATGGAACGCACTGATCATGGTGGTAGGATGAATGTCGGGGATGTTGTACTACACTCGGCTGAACCTCTAGATGTACTTGCGCAGGTTTTCTCCTTCCTTCTGGGGGGTGATGTACAAGTCACTCGACTAGCCATGAGCTTGATGAAAACACAAGTGCTCCCTAGGTGGTTTTGGTAATTAATGTCAACATATCTCTTGTTGGACTAACACTTTTATCTAGTATGTTTTAGATAAGTTCAACAATGGAGTGGCATGCACTAAAGGATGTGGGAACTCCTTCAAGATGCTAAGGACAAAGGATTGGCTCAAGCTTCAAGCTCAAGACTCTTCATTTTCCATTTTAGTGATCCAAGATCACATTGAGTCTATAGGAAAAGCCAATACTATCAAGGAGGGATGAGGTGTTGCTTAATGAGCCTCTTGCTTCATGTGCTTAGTGATATGCTCCAAAAACCCTCAACCACTTTCTCACATCCACATATGTCCTAAACCTAAAGTCAAACTCGGCCCCACTGATTCTTTCTATCTGGCGCCACCGATTTTGGATGTCTTAGCCACTGCCACAAACCCTAGGCAAATCGGTCTCACCGATAGGGATCTCGGTCTCACCGAGATGGGATTGTAATCTCTCTGTGTATGTCCATTATCAAAATCGGTCTCACCAAGTTTGAGCAATCGGTACTACCGAGATTACAATGCAAACTCTCTGGTTAACTTATTATCAAAATCGGTCCCACCGAGTTTGATAATCGGTCAAACCGAGTTTGCCTGACCAACTCTCTCGAAATATTATTACCAAAATTGGTCCTGTCGAGTTTGTGTAACCGGTCTCACCGAGATTACGTTATGCCCTAACCCTAACCGAATCGGTCCCACCGAGTTGCATTCCGGTCCCACCGAAAACCCTAACGGTCACATTATTTGCTAAATCGGTCTGACCGAGTTTAACGATTTGGTCCCACCGAGTTTGGTAGATTGTGTGTAACGGTTAGATTTTGTGTGGAGGCTATATATACCCCTCCACCTCCTCTTCATTCGTGGAGAGAGCCATCAGACTAAACCTACACTTCCAGCATCCTATTTCTGAGAGAAAACTACCTACTCATGTGTTGAGGCCAAGATATTCCATTCCTACCACATGAATCTTGATCTCTAGCCTTCCCCAAGTTGCTTTCCACTCAAACCCTCTTTCCACCAGATCCAAATCCTATGAGAGAGAGTTGAGTGTTGGGGATACTATCATTTGAAGCACAAGAGCAAGGAGTTCATCATCAACGCACCATTTGTTACTTCTTGGAGAGTGGTGTCTCCTAGATTGGCTAGGTGTCACTTGGGAGCCTCCGACAAGATTGTGGAGTTGAACCAAGGAGTTTGTAAGGGCAAGGAGATCACCTACTTCGTGAAGATCAACCGCTAGTGAGGCAAGTCCTTCATGGGCGACGACCATGGTGGGATAGACAAGGTTGCTTCTTCGTGGACCCTTCGTGGGTGGAGCCCTCCGTGGACTCGCGCAACCGTTACCCTTCGTGGGTTGAAGTCTCCATCAATGTGGATGTACGATAGCACCACCTATCAGAACCACGCCAAAAACATCCGTGTCTCCAATTGTGTTTGAATCCTCCAAATCCCTTCCCTTTACATTCTTGCAAGTTGCATGCTTTACTTTCCGCTGCTCATATACTCTTTGCATGCTTGCTTGCTATGTGTTGTGAATGTTAAACTTGTGCCTAAACTCCACTCAAACTTTAAAGAAACTTAAAAACTGCAACTTTGGTACTTAGTGTCTAATCACCCCCCCTCTAGACACCTCTTCTCAAGGTCCTACAAGTGGTATCAGAGCATTGGTCTCCATTGCCTTGGTTTAATCACCATTGGAGGCAGATGGATGAGTCTACTTTGGGGAGTCTTATACATAGAGTGCCTATTCTTGATGGAGAGTACTTTCGTGAGTGGAAAATTGAGATGCTTGTAATTTTCAATCAATATCATTTGAACAAGTACATTGCTAGTCCTTGTGCACCTTGTGTTGATCCTATGCATCCTACCCTTGATGAGTGTATTGACATGGTTAGGAATGTTAGAACTATTAATCTTATCACTAGAGGCTTGCCTAGAAACTTGATTATAAAACTGCCTACTCTTAAGTTTGCCTACACTATATGGAAATTTCTTGAGGAATGATTTCCAGATTATTCTTTGAAAAATCTTGATGAAATTCTCCATAAATCTATTGCTTTGAGTAAGATGAATACTAGTGATCCTATGTTTGGTGATCGTCTATTTGAGCTTACAAACCTTATGCGTGCCAAAGGAAATGTTGGTATTATTAGTGACATTATTTCCGAAGCTATAAGAATTCATAGACAAGATCATTGTCAAAATCACTCTAACGAATCACCCTCTCTAGGATTTGATCCACCACATGACGATGTTGAACATGGATACTATGATGAGGCTGATGATAGTGACTTCGATCTTGATGATGCAATGAGACATTTTGGTCTTATGGCAAATCTTCGGGGATACATGTCAGGAGGAAAGGAATGGGTCCTTGACAGTGGATGTACCGATCACATGACCGGAGATAAAGACATGTTTCGTGAGCTTGCTGATAATGATAGTCCTCGAAAGTATGTCACTTTCGGTGACAACTCAAAGGGTAAGGTGGTTGGCCTTGGTAAGGTGGCCATCTCACATGATAGCTCCATACAAAATGTCATGCTCATTGAATCTCTTGGGTACAACTTACTTTCAATATCTAGACTTGCTGATTTTGGTTTCAATGTTCTATTTACTGAAGTAGATTGCCAAGTGTTTCGTCGAGATAATCATAAAATGGTCTTTACCGGCATACGTAGAGGTGATCTATACATTGTTGATTTCACTAAAAAGGCTCAACCTAAAACTTGCCTCATTTCTAAATCCTCAAAAGGTTGGTTATGGCATAGACGACTAGGACACATTGGCATGAGAAACCTTGACAAGCTTATTAAAGGAAATCATATCCTTGGAGTTAATGATGTCATATTTGATAAGGATAGACTTTGAAGTGCTTGTCAAGCAGGTAGACAGGTTGGAGGAAGGCATCCCGTGAAGAACATCATGACCACAAAGAGGCCACTTGAGCTACTTCACATGGATCTCTTTGGTCCCAACTCTTACAAGAGTCTTGGTGGAAATTCTTTTGGTCTAGTTATAGTTGATGATTTTTCCAGATTTACGTGGGTGTTCTTTCTTGATGATAAATAGCAGGTTCAAAAGATCTTCAAAAACTTCGCTAGGAAGGCCCAAAATCAATTTGAAGTGAAGATCAAGAAGGTTCGCAGCGACAACAGAACGGAGTTCAAGAACGCAAATGTGGACACCTTTCTTGACGAAGAAGGGATTTCACACGAGTTCTCGGCTACGTACACACCTCAACAAAATGGAGTTGTTGAGAGGAAGAACCGGACGCTCATCAAAATGGCGAGAACGATGCTTGATGAGTACAAGACGCCGAAGCACTTTTGGGCAGAAGCGGTTGAGACAGCTTGTCATGCAACAAATCACTTGTATCTTCACAAGCTACTCGGCAAGACGGCATACGAGCTCCTCACCGGTAACAAACCCCAAGTTGGATACTTTCGAGTATTCGGCTCAAAGTGCTACATTCTTGATAAGCATCATTGTTCTAAATTTGCTCCTAAGTCTCATGAAGGTTTCCTACTAGGTTATGGCTCAAACTCTCACACATACCGTGTCTACAACAATTTCACCCGAAAGGTTGAAGAGACGGTAGATGTGAAGTTTGATGAATCTAATGGCTCGCAAGTAGAGCAATTGCCAATTGATGTAGGAGACAAAGATCCTTCGGAAGCAATCCAAGACTTGTCTATTGGCAAGGTCCGTCCAACGGAGGTGAAGGAGAGTACCTCGTCTGTCCAAGTGGAAGCTTCTACTTCACGACAAGGTGAACCAAGAGTTGATACGGAAGCCTCCACAAGTGGGACACACCAAGATGAAGGAAACGAGGAAGTGCATCAAGATGAACGTCAACAACCTCCTTCTCCACCACGACAAGAGAACGACAACGCCAACAATGAAGAAGGGCAAGAAGAAGAACAAGATGAAGAAGATGTTCAACGAAGACCCAAGCAAAAGCTTTCACGAGTTCGAGCAAGAATTTCTAAAGACCATCCCATCGAACAAATCTACAATGATATTCAAACCGGGAGAATCACTCGCTCTAAAACTCGTTTAGCTAACTTTTGTCAAAACTATTCTTTCATCTCTAGAATTGAACCTATGAAGGTCGAAGAAGCATTGGAAGATCCAGATTGGATAAATGCTATGCATGAAGAGCTACACAACTTTGAGAGGAACCAAGTTTGGACATTGGTTGAGAAGCCCGACAACAACCACAACATCATCGGTACAAAATGGGTGTTTCGCAACAAGCAAGATGAAGATGGACAAGTAGTTTGCAACAAAGCACGTCTCGTCGCCCAAGGCTACACACAAGTCAAAGGTATGGACTATGGTGAGACTTATGCCCCCGTTGCTAGAATTGAGTCTATTCGCATCTTACTTGCCTATGGTAATCACCATGATATCACCTTGTACCAAATGGACATTAAAAGTGCTTTTCTACATGGTGAAATAGAGGAGGAAGTTTATGTTAAACAACCTCCCGGCTTTGTCAATCCTAAGAAACCCAATCAGGTTTACAAACTTCACAAAGCTCTTTATGGTCTTAAACAAGCTCATAGAGCATGGTATAAATGCTTGACCAAGTTCCTTATTGAAAAAGGCTTTGAAATTGGGAAAATTGATTCTACTCTTTTTACTAAAAGGGTTAATGGTGAACTATTTGGGTGCCAAATCTATGTTGATGATATTATATTTGGTTCAACTAACCCTCATTTTAGTGAAAAGTTTGGGAAGCTAATGTCGGAGAAGTTTGAGATGTCAATGATGAGTGAACTCAAATTCTTTCTTGGGTTGCAAATCAAGCAAACTAAGGAAGGTACTTTTGTCTCTCAAACGAAGTACACTAAGGACTTATTCAAGAAGTTCAATATGCAAGAATGCAAAGGTATGTCTACACCCATGCCTACTAGTGGACATCTTGATTTGACCAAAGATGGTGAACCGGTCGATCAAAAGGTTTATCGCTCTATGATTGGTTCATTGTTATATCTATGTGCTTCATGTCCCGATATTATGCTAAGTGTGTGCATGTGTGCACGATATCAAGCTGCTCCTAAAGAATGTCATCTTAAGGCCGTGAAAAGGATAGTGAGATACTTAATCCATACACCAAATTTTGGCATTTGGTATCCTAAGAGGGCCTCTTTTGATCTTGTTGGCTATTCCGACTCGGACTATGCCAGAGACAAGGTTGGTAGAAAGTCCACTTCGTGTACTTGTCAATTTCTTGGTAGATCTCTTGTGTCTTGGTCCTCCAAGAAACAAAACTCGGTATCCTTATCCACCGCCGAAGCTGAATATATTGCCGCTGGATCATGTTGTGCTCAATTACTTTGGATGACCCAAACTCTTAAAGATTATGGGAAATATGTGAAACATGTTCCATTGCTTTGTGACAATGAAAGTGCTATCAAAATTGGTCATAATCCTGTGCAACATTCTCGAACTAAGCATATTGAAGTTCATCGTCATTTCATTTGAGATCGTGTTGCTAAGGGTGACATTGATCTTAAGCATGTTCGCACCGAAAAGCAATTAGCGGATATATTCACTAAACCTCTTGATGAGAAAGTGTTTTGCAGGTTGAGAGGAGAATTGAACATCATTGATGCTTCAAACTTGGAGTAGAAACTCCATTGGATACATGCAAGACATGAGCTTATGACTAATCCTTGATATTTCTCTTATGATGAAAATCTTATGCCTTGGATATATTTGTATCTTTCATGTTATCTAACCCATGTAGGTACTTGGTTGAATCAAATTCCATGAGGTTGAAACCTACTCATATCTTGAGCAATCTCTACATCACCAAGTCTCTATATAAAGGTGGTTGAAGACAAGGAAGCACGAAACCATTCGAACATATCCTTTGACAAATTCTATGTTAAGCTTCATGAGTGTCATTTTTGGATACACAAGTGCTCTTCCTTGCAAGAACTAACCCATGTAGGTAGATGGACTCAAATTCCAAGTGGTGCTCCAAATTCTTGATGAGCTACATCAACCTCGAGCAACTCACACAACTTCAACTACATGGACATCACCACCAACCAAGGTATGTTATTCCATCTTAGAGAAGCTTTACTCCGAGACATGAGCTAAAGCAACTCGACAAGATGTGAATACATGAAGATGCTTAAACAAAAAATGGCAACCCCATTTTGAGCTTAAACGATGAGTATGACCTATGATCAAGTTATCTCACTCGACTCCTAAGTCAATATACTCTAACATAGGTGACTTTGTCGCCGACCATTTCTAGATGAAGTTCCCTTGTGTTTTCTTCTGTGTTTTTGCATTTGTCTCATGCATATTTGTTTCCCCTTTCAAAAAAAACTTCATCTAGATTTCTTTCTTTTTGCTCTGCATTCTATGCATCCAATTCATTGCATATCATTCAGTAAATTCCTTGCAAATCTTTGTGAGATCTTGCTAGTCTAGTGAGCTGAGGTGACAAGTGTTTTCTCTGCGATGAACTCGGTTCCACCGATTTGTTATTTTCGGTCCAACTGAATGCTTTCGGTACCACCGAAGCATACCACTCGGTGCCACCGATTTCACAACAGGAAAACAGTTTGCCACATATTCTGTGTCTCTTCTGATCCACCTCCACTCAATGAATCTTGTCCTCTAACAAGCATCACATTTTTATCATTGCTTTATGTTGTGACTCAAGGATCAAAGCCATTCACATCAAATTCCAGAGGGAGAGAGAGAGGTTACATCTTTATCAAGCCCTTCTTGGAAATTGATGTCAAAGGGGGAGAGAGAGATCACATCAAAGCTTATCATTTAGAGAGAGAGAGATCACATCTCAGAGGGAGAGAGAGATATCCTTTAGGGGGAGAGAGAGATCTCCAGGGGGAGAGAATACTAGTAGAAAGTATTTCTCAAGGATCCCAGATGCTTGGTGTTCAAGAGGAGAGATGCCACATGTCTTCTTGAGGGGAAAGACATGTTCATATGTGCTTATTTGCATTAGGTTGCATTAGCTCTGTTCATTTATATCTTTCAGCTCTGATTTTCTGTTCCCTATCTTCTCCCAGTATCCCATGTTAGATTCAGGGGGAGAAAGACATCTAAGGGAAAGAAATCATTTAAATTCATTGCATATCTTTACTCTTGGGGACATGTCTAATCAACTGTGGTACTTAGTACTCACTCTCTACATGTCATCCCAGTCTTGGTATTCTTGTAGTTTCTTCTGTTTGCTCTGGCTAGTAGATGTACCTGTGTTATCTAACCTTGCTTGTGCAGGTTCATTCCATCCTAAGCCTACTCAAGACTACAAGGAAAGTATATGCATCACAATCATGTGTATGAGGAATTCTTGCTGATGTACATACTGTTTGCAAGAAGGACTCATGGGCATGAAGGTATTTCCTTTAATACTTTTTGCTCTGATGCATATGTCTAAGATACATGTAACACATTGCCTGCTCTATCATGGTTATGCTATCTCATGCTTCTATATTTCATATTCACATGATTGCATACATGTAGGGGGAGCCTATGCTTGTTACATGTCTTTCCAAAGCTTTACTTGTTGTTCTTTATATCTTTATCTAAAGCTTTGATGTATGTTGTCATCAATTACCAAAAAGGGGGAGATTGAAAGCACAAGTGCTCCCTAGGTGGTTTTGGTAATTAATGTCAACATATCTCTTGTTGGACTAACACTTTTATCTAGTATGTTTCAGAGAAGTTCAACAATGGAGTGGCATGGACTAAAGGATGTGGGAACTCCTTCAAGATGCTAAGGACAAAGGATTGGCTCAAGCTTCAAGCTCAAGACTCTTCATTTTCCATTTTAGTGATCCAAGATCACATTGAGTCTATAGGAAAAGCCAATACTATCAAGGAGGGATGAGGTGTTGCTTAATGAGCCTCTTGCTTCATGTGCTTAGTGATATGCTCCAAAAACCCTCAACCACTTTCTCACATCCACATATGTCCTAAACCTAAAGTCAAACTCGACCCCACTGATTCTTTCTATTCGGCGCCACCGAGTTTGGATGTCTTAGCCACTACCACAAACCCTAGGCAAATCGGTCTCACCGATAGGGATCTCGGTCTCACCGAGATGGGATTGTAATCTCTCTATGTATGTCCATTATCAAAATCGGTCTCACCGAGTTTGAGCAATCGGTACTATCGAGATTACAATGCAAACTCTCTGGTTAACTTATTATCAAAATCGGTCCCACCGAGTTTGGTAATCGGTCAAACCAAGTTTGCCTGACCAACTCTCTGGAAAGATTATTACCAAAATCGGTCCTACCGAGTTTGTGTAATCGGTCTCACCGAGATTACGTTATGCCCTAACCCTAACCGAATCGGTCCCACCGAGTTGCATTCCGGTCCCACCGAAAACCCTAACAGTCACATTATTTGCTAAATCGGTCTGACCGAGTTTAACGATTCGGTCCCACCGAGTTTGGTAGATTGTGTGTAACGGTTAGATTTTGTGTGGAGGCTATGTATACCCCTCCACCTCCTCTTCATTCGTGGAGAGAGCCATCAGACTTAACCTACACTTCCAGCATCCTATTTCTGAGAGAGAACTACCTACTCATGTGTTGAGGCCAAGATATTCCATTCCTACCACATGAATCTTGATCTCTAGCCTTCCCCAAGTTGCTTTCCACTCAAACCCTCTTTCCACCAGATCCAAATCCTATGAGAGAGAGTTGAGTGTTGGGGAGACTATCATTTGAAGCACAAGAGCAAGGAGTTCATCATCAACGCACCATTTGTTACTTCTTGGAGAGTGGTGTCTCCTAGATTGGCTAGGTGTCACTTGGGAGCCTCTGACAAGATTGTGGAGTTGAACCAAGGAGTTTGTAAGGGCAAGGAGATTGCCTACTTCGTTGAGATCTACCGCTAGTGAGGCAAGTCCTTCGTGGGCGACGACCATGGTGGGATAGACAATGTTGCTTCTTCATGGACCCTTCATGGGTGGAGCCCTCCGTGGACTCGCGCAACCGTTACCCTTCGTGGGTTGAAGTCTCCATCAACGTGGATGTATGATAGCACCACCTATCGGAACCACGCCAAAGACATCTGTGTCTCCAATTGCGTTTGAATCCTCCAAATCCCTTCCCTTTACATTCTTGCAAGTTGCATGCTTTACTTTCCGCTGCTCATATACTCTTTGCATGCTTGCTTGCTATGTGTTGTGAATGTTAAACTTGTGCCTAAACCCCACTCAAACTTTGAAGAAACTTAAAAACTGCAACTTTGGTACTTAGTGTCTAATCACCCCCCTCTAGACACCTCTTCTCAAGGTCCTACACTTGGTGACCTCCGGTAAAGGCGCCAACAAACTCATGGCACAGATCCGCCCAAGAAGAGATGGAATCCACCGGCAAGTGCATCAACCATGACATAACATTAGGCTTGAGTGCCAACGGGAAGTAGTTGGCAAGCACCTTATCATCACGGGCCCGAGCAGCTTGCATCGCGATGGTGTAGATGCTGAGGAACTCTGACGGGTGAGTCTTGCCATTGTACTTCTCGCCGATGTTGGGTTTGAACGTGCGGTGGGAGGGCCACTGGAACTGCCGTAGTTCATAGGTGAAAGCCGGACAGCCTACCTCGTAAGGTAGGCCGCCATAGCCCCCCGGCGCTGGGTGGTCCGTAGTGGGCCCTGTCCGCCTATCCGACTAGTGGCGCGCGTCACGTCGGCGCTCGATCGTAGTTTGAGCATCCTCATGAGCCTGCTCCTGAAGGACTTGGTGCTGATCGTGGTTGGTTCACGGGTCAGACGATGCGATGGAGATATCATCATGAGCGTTGTCGCGACAAGCCGACGCCCGGGGTGGCCGGGATGGAGGAGGGGAGTGCATCGTGGCTGCATCGCCTCCAGCACGGTCTCTGCTGGCATGCGGTGGCCTGGTGGAGCGACGGCCTACGGGTCCCGCTGGTCGCAACTCATCGTTGTTGGCGATGCCGACGAGGCTCCGGACAGTGGCCCTCCATTCGTCGAGCTTCTCTGCGGCGGGAGGAAATTTGAGGAGCAACTGCGCGCGTGCTAAGGCCTCCGCTAGCATGGGCGGCGACGAAAGCTGGGTGGACCGCGATGCGCCTCAACTTCTAACCACGTTAGAAGGAGTTGCGTCACGGCCCCGCAGCCCTTCGCCACCTCCGTCAGCACTTCGGTGCGCATGCTGACCCTCCTCGTCATGTGATGGGCGCACGAGACTCTTCCTAGGGTGGCGCGCAGGGTCACCGGCAGGGTGACGCTGCTTGCCACGCACAACCTGGGAAGAGCGCACCATGGGCGCTGGTGTTGGCGTCTTGGAGGCCTCCGTGCCACTACCTGGCGGAATTGCAGCGCCCCTGGAGGGCCCTGCACCACCTGCGGGGGCCCCGACTCCGCCTCCGGAGCCCGCGACCGGGGGCTCGTCGCTCGGCGCGCGAGCGACGCCGCTCACCAGGCCTGGACCATCAGGGCGATGTGGATGGTTGCGGGCCGCGCCGCGGGTTCTCTCCGCGACTGGCCCGCTACCGGTCCGTGCCGGTACCAACCCGGTCCCGAACGAACCGATCGTTGTGGTCGTCTTCTTCTTAGGAGCCATGGCGATGAATAAAATCTAGGTCACCCGCTAGCTAAGATCCTCACAATTGCGCGCCCCCTACCTGGCGCGCCAAGGATGTCGGTGGGAAACGACACCTATGGGATCACTGGAATCCCTTCTACAGTTGCGGGGCGCGGGGATCGCGAGGAAAGCAGGACTAGCAGACGACACAAAGGGGGCTTTACCCAGGTTCGGGCCGCAAAGATGCGTAAAACCCTACGATCCTACTTTGGTGGATGTATTAGTGTTCTTGGGTTCTCGAACTAGCTCTAGGCGCTCCGAGGTTCGAAGAGCCGAATCCCTTCTCAGTGTGCCATGGGCCTCCTTTTATAGACGAAAGGGGTTGCCACAGTGGCACACAGGAGGTGGAAAGTGCTACAGCGTTGCGAGCTTATCGCTGATGTTACAGGACAAGACGCATTTAATGCGAAGCTTAGGTGTCCCTTCGCTTTATTGGGGACGGGAGCAAGGCCTGTCCCGTCCGTCGCCGCTCCTCCTCGCTTCGACACGCGCCCTGGCTAGCGGTGCGTGCAGTGCCATGTAGGCAGGCAAGAAGCTGAGGTGGCGCGATGGTGGAGCCTCCATGAAGGGTTGCATGTTGCCACGCAGGTGCCTGCCCAGCTGGGTGGGTCGGCAGCTGTATGCGAACGGCGGTGAAGACTTGGTTGGTGCGGGCCCGGCAGTGGCCCTGCCGGTGCGCTTGGCGAGAGTCTCGTCGGGTGGCCCGGCAAGGGTCTTGCCGGGTGGCCCGGCAAGGGCCTTGCCGCGGCGCGCTAACTTCCCGGCGAGCATCTTGTTGGGGGTCTTGTGGGTTTCTTTGTTGAGGATGGTTGCCTTCCTATCCCCATTTGATCTTGAGCATCTCATGTCTTCACAAAGATCTGCATACCACCACAGAGGTGCCTCCCGAGCCCCTGTCCAATGCATTCGTCTAGCGTTGGTGGGCTCAAGGGTGGCTTGCTCAGCTGGTGTGGGTGAGCTGCCCCGGCAAGGGTCTTGCCGGTGTTGCGGAGGCTGCCCCGGCAAGGGTCCTTGCCAGGGAAACCTGCTTCGCCCATTCGGTCTTCTTGGCCTTGGTCCTTGTTGTTGTTCTGTTCTCCTTGTGGCTTCGGCCTTTCTCCGGCTTCCCCTTCCTACCCTGTGATGCGTGGCTGTGGCGGGAGGCACTAACTGCCCGTGCACAAGTAGAGGGGTCAAAAGCAGAGCCCCTACTTTTGTACACCGACAAATGTTTTGAATTTTTAATTTCAATACAAATGTCAAGTATAGCCTTTGCCATGCTTATTTTGCAAGTCTATATGTGGCTGTTTGAAAACATAAAGTTTATCATTGTTGCAAAAAAATTCTAGAGAAGTCATAATGTGATAAAATGTTGAAACTTTTTGCACAATAAGCTATGATAAATTTTATATAGTGTGGTAAATTTTCAGAATTTTTGGAGTTAAATAAGTATGTATCTTCTTGCATTCTTTACAGGCTATTCTCTTTTGGCAGACTGATATTATGTTTGCATCGTTTGCATATGTTTGCTTGTTTAATGATTCTATTTGAGGATAGGAGTACTAAATATGCAGAGGCATTTAGTAAGCAATGTTGAATAATAATTTTAGTGATTTGCTACAGTAGAGAATGATAAGGTTATTGCATTGATTTATACTAACTTATCTCACGAGTTCTTGTTGAGTTTTGTGTGGATGAAGTCTTTAAGATTTAGGGAAACCGTGAATAAAAGGAATTAAGGAGACACAAAAGCTAAAGCTTGGGCATCCCAAGATAATATTCCAAGAAGTCTCAAGTATCTAATCTTGGAGATGCCTCGGTAGGCATCCCACCTTTCTTCATCAACAATTAACGGTTAGCCTCGGTTGAGCCTAAGTTTTTGCTTCTTCACATGATGTGTGCTATTGTTGGAATGTCATTTTATTTTGTTTTGCTTGTTGTTTTAATAAAATGCTTAGATCTGAAAGTTTTTAAATAAGATAGAGTCCTCAAATAGCTACCCATTTACTTAACTACTCGTTTGAACTTCACTTATATCTTTTTGGAGTAGTTTGTCGAATGCTCTTTGTAGCGACCAGACCTCAAACAGTCTGATCTCTGTGTATCAGTGTCATCCCTGGATCAGTAATGCTGACACGCACAGTACTTGAGGATTTATAACAGAGTAGCAATCACACACTTATTACATCGAATGTCTCAAAAGAGAACTTATTACAATAATATGGCTTAAGGCCATCAAAAATCGATAACAGCGGAAGGCTTGAAAGATAAAGTGAGTCCATCAACTCCAACAACATCATTGAGTGAAAGACAACGACCTATAGCACCTTACTCGTCATCTGAAAAGTCTGCAACATGAACGTTGCAGCCCGAAATGGGTCAGCACATGGAATATGCTGGCAATGTAACACATAGAGTAATGAACATAATGAATGCTATCACTACATGCATATATGGCTGGTCGAAAGCTCTATGGTTACAGTTTTGCATAAAGCCAATTTTTTCCTACAACAAAGGAATAAAGTTTATTTAACTATCATGGTGGTTGTTAAACATTGAGAAGGTTCCTCCAACTCAATCCCAATTACACATCATCATTAAACCCAATCAAATTATATTTAGAGTGATGAGATCAACATGATAATCCAAGAACTAGATACTCAAGATGTCCATAACCGGGGACACGGCTAACCATGATTAGTTTATACACTCTGCAGGGGTTTGCGCACTTTTCCCCACAAGACTCGAATGCATCCATGGTCGAAGATTCGAGACACAGTCTTTCTGAAGCATTAACTCTCTACTCTAGATAGACAGTACCACCTACAACCCACTACATTTGCTAGTCTACCTCTTCAAGAGCTTCATGCAACTTACTCAACTATGCCAGAGCCCATATTGGCTTGTGGCTGCACATGGAAGTTTCTAGCATGAATAATCTTATGATCCCTTTGAGCCTGGGTGGCGGACCGTAGGATGATCACACGGGTACTCCGGGATATCCTAGGACAACACTGGATTCTCCAGGTGCCCTGACAACCACTGGGTACTCCAGAGTGCCTCAAGCAATCCACCCAGAGGTGTATTTAATTAGCCACCTTAAGTTAACCATAAATTAACAATACTCACATCTGTCATGGATTCACTCACCCAAACCATGTCTACGAGCATAGCATAGAAATATAAGCATAACGTATAAGTAACTCCCAAAGGTTTTGATAATAAATAGGGCAATAGGATCTACCTCATCATCTACATCCCAAAACCCGTGTATTAATCAGATCCTAACCATGCAATTGTTTGAGGATTGAACTGATGCAATAAAACTGGGTACAGAGGTATGATCAAAGTGTTACTTGCCTTGCTGATGATCCGTGAAACCTAGAGATTCGTAGAAGCACACTTCGCACTCGGGTACTCTATCGCAAACAAACAAGCATACAATGAGCACTCAACTAGAAGCACGGGTAAAACTCAAATAAGATATCTAACCAGAAAGTTCAACTTAAGAACTCCGGTTCGCAAAAATAATCAAATCAAACGAAGCAACGAAACTCTAACTGCGAAAGAAATAAGATCTGTTTACTAATCTGGACTTAAGTCAAATTTTACAGTACCAAAATCTTGTTCAAGTTGATTAAACAGAAAGAGGGCTTCGAGATGAAGTTCTAGGCACTTGAATCGCCTGATTTTGATAAACGAGCGAAAAGATAAACTAAAACGGAAATCAGGGCAGAAATCGCGATCGAAAATAATCACGGGAAAACCCTGGAAAAAGAAAAACTGACGAACAGGCTAACAAATGAACGTTCGATGTCTGCGGCTAACGGGTGAACTTCGTTTGTTAAAACGCACGTACGAACGAGCGTTCGCTAAATAACTAAATTGGGAAAAAAATAAAAACCGATCTAAAATAAAATAACCAAGGGTTTCAAGAAAACGAACGGTTTTCTAACGAAAACCGGTGGCGGGCGGAGGCTACCTCGTTGGAGGGATGGCGGCGGCGAGCAGCGGTGGCAAGTGGCTCCGGCGGGGTCGGCGGAGAGGCGTCGACGCGGCGGCGGAACGGGGCTGCGGCGAGATGGCGCGGCGGCGGCGAGCTTCGGCAGCGGCGGCACGAATCGCGGCGTCGGCGGCAGATTCGGGCGTCGACGCTAGGGTTCAGGTGGGGTGGCGGAGGCTCGGGCCTCCCGGTTTATAAGGCCGGCCAGGCTGCGGTGTCCGGATTGGACACGGCCCGTTAGGTCGGTAACTTTTTTTTAAATAATATTCCGACGCGTAGAAAAATGAATAAAAGAAATACTAAACGGACTCCAAAAATCCTGAAATAAATTTTCCCCGTCATCTAAAAATATAGCGGACAAAGTGAACATTTATTTGGGCCTCTAATGCAATTTTGAAAAACACATTTTTTTCCTAATTCAAATAAAATAGCGATAAAACTCCGAATAAAAATCTGATTTGATTTTAATTTTTAACCTCCAATATTTCTTTATTTTGGGGAAGTCATTGTATCCCCTCTCTTTAATTTTCATATAAGAAATATTCGAAGAGAAAAATATTTAAAATCAAACGATCCTCTTTTCAAAATTTGAGAAAACTCAAATATGAAAATGTCAAAATCCCCAACTCTCCCCGTGGGTCCTTGAGTTGCGTAGAATTTCTAGGATCAAGCCCAAATGCAATAAAATATGATATGCAATGATGATCTAATGTATAACATTCCAAATTGAAAATTTGGGATGTTACACTCTTGTGCTTCACTTATATTATTTTGAGAGATGAAAATATTTATGCTTGTATTATTCACTTAAATTTATTTGAGCTTGTCAAAAGCAATGACAATATTTTAAACTAATCCCAAAGTGATGGATATTCAAGAAAGAGATAATAAAAACTTTCATGAAGATCATTGGACAAAATAAACTTGATTCTTTGTAATAGTTTTGTGATATGGAGATAATAATATGTGAGTCATGTGGTGAGTAATTGTGGTTTAGTAAGAATATTGGTGTTAAGGTTTGTGATTCCCTATGCAAGCATGAAAGTCAATAGTTATGCAATGAAATTACATCCTACTTGTGGTGCATTATTCGGTGTTAGTAATGCTTAAGGCTCGCGTATGTGATTTTTCGTTTCTTGGTTGGTTGCTTCTCAATCTATTTTCTAGCCTCCACTCGTACTAAGTAGAAATACTACTTGTGCATCTAGAATCTTTAAACCCAGTTTTTCCATATGAGTCCACCATACCTACCTATATGCGGTATTTCTGTGCAGTTCTAAGCAAATTTGTATGTGCTATCTCTAATTTTCAAAATAAATTTCCTTTTTGTGTGCTCGTAGGGTGGCCAATATTTTCCATGCTAGATGTGTTATTCTCAAGATGAGTGTTTATTCACTTGTCATTGCACGAGAGTGTGGCAAAGGTAATAGGGATGCCCAATCCTGAAATGAAAAAGAAATTTACTTTATGTTATCAAATAATAAATTCCTTGGAAAGTGTTGGTATGAAAGGCACCTGTGGATATGGCTAGCCATGGATTATGAAAGAATGGTGGAAAAGGAATAAACTTTATTTTCTATTTGGGAACCGCCTATTATATATCTAGCATGGAAACTTTTGGGAATTACTCGGTCATTTTTGTTGACGGGAAAAGAATGCCTCTAAAAACTTTTATCTCCCAATTTAAGCTTTGAGCTCTGGCACCTCTACAAAACCCTACTTCCCTCTGCGAAGGGCCTATCTATCTACATTATGAAATTTTTATTTTTCATTTGAGTCTCCATCTCTCTTATAAAGCACCAACTAGGGAGCATTATGATCATACTTGAGCATTGGATGTATCTAATATGCGAGTGTGTTTCATGAATGGATCAATGATTCAGCATGATGGGATAGGGATAAATTTCTTTAGTGTTGATATTTTGAAAGACATGGTTGCTTATTGATATGCTTGAGTATTGAAATCTTCATGTCGTAACTAGACTATTGCTTTGAACCATATAAAAGTCCAAATGTCCATGCTATAAAAGAAAAGAATATGTGATGAACATGTTAGGCAGCATTCCACATCAAAATTTCTGTTTTTATCATTTACCTACTCGAGGACTGATACGTCTCCATCGTATCTACTTTTCCAAACTCTTTTGCCCTTGTTTTGGACTCTAACTTGTATGATTTGAATGGCACTAACCCGGACTGACGTTGTTTTCAGCAGAATTGCCATTATGTTATTTTTGTGCAGAATAAAAAATTCTTGGAATGACCTGAAACTTCACGGAGATAAGTTTTGGAATTAATAAAAAATATTGGCGAAAGAATCAAGTGAAGGGGGCCCACACCCTGGCCCCAAGCATGAGGGGGCGCACCCACCCCCCTGGGGCGCGCCACCTGACCTTGTGGGCCCCCTGGACCTCCACTGACCTCAACTCCAATTCCATATATTCTCTTTCGGGGAGAAAAAATTAGAGAGAAGGATTCATCACGTTTTACGATATGAAGCCACCGCCAAGCCATGTTCTTCCTCGGGAGGGCAGATCTGGAGTCCGTTTTGGGCTCTGGAGAGGGGAATCCATCACCATCGCCATCATCAACCATCCTCCATCACAAATTTCATGATGCTCACCGCCGTGCGTGAGTAATTCCATCGTAATCTTGGTGGACCGTGATGGGTTGGATGAGATTTACCATGTAATCGAGTTAGTTTTCTTAGGGTTTGGTCCCTAGTATCCACTATGTTCTAAGATTGATGTTGCTATGACTTTGCTATGCCTAATGCTTGTCACTAGGGCCCGATGTCATGATTTCAGATCTGAACCTATTATGTTTTCATGAATATTTGTGTTCTTGATCCGATATTGCAAGTTATAGTCACCTACTACATGTTATGATCCGACAACCCTGGAGTGACAATGGTCGGGACCACTGTTGGTGATGACCGTAGTTTGAGGAGTTCATGTATTCACTAAGTGCTAATGCCTTGGTCCTTGGTAGACCCTTTTTGAATACTACAGGGGCTGTTATTGATTGCAACAAAGGCAATGTCACTTTTCATGTTAATGGTAATGAGCATACGGTACACTTTCCTAAGAAACAACCTCAAGTTCATAGTATCAATTCTATTGGAAAGATTTCAACTATTAATATCGGAGGTTTTGAATTTCCTCTTCCTACTGTCAAAAAGAAATATGATATTATTAATTTTGGGGACATGCATATCCCCGTTGAGGTAACCTAGTGTTATTCGAAAATTCTCTGGTTCCATGTTATTCAGAAGAAGTTTGTTAATAAGACTTGATCAACCTTGTTAATGGATTCCTTTTGATGAGCATGAGATGGATGAATTTAGAAAGCAAAACTCTCTATACCCACCTTTTAATTTATGTTATTTAGATTAATAAAGCAAAAATAGTATTTTCTGTCTGTTTTCTGAATTATCTGTGCAATAAAAAAATGTCCCAAAAATAAAAGTTCTCCAAATGCCTTGGAAATTTAGTATGATATTTTATATAATATTTTAGAATTTCTTGTGCTAAACACACACGAGGGGGCTCACCAGCTAGCCACAAGGGTGGAGGGCACGCCCACCCCCCTTGGGCACGCCCCCTGACCTTATGGGCCCCACGTGGCCCCCTCCACTTATTCCAGCACCCATCCACTCCTTCTTCCTCCAGAAAAAATCACTCCATAGCCCAAACTCGTGTTCTTGCTCATTTTGCTGCCATTTTCGATCCCCTTGCTCAAAGCTCCATTCACAAAACTACTTTGGGGGATTGTTCTTCGGTATGTAACTCCTCCAATAGTCCAATTAGTTTTTGTTCTAGTGCTTTATTCATTGCAAATTTTGGCTGCCTTGGTGACCCTATTCTTGAGCTTATGTCAAATTTATATGGTTCAAAGTAGTTTTCATGCATGATATAGCCTCTAGACACTTGTAGGAGTAATTGTTATCAATTTTGTTGGGTTTTGTTCACTTTTATTTTGAGTCACTAAAAATTTCAGCAATTTCCAGAGGAAGAAAATGATGAGGAGATTGTTGAGAGGTTCCCAGAGCCGGGGTTAGAAGAAAAAGAAATGAGGAGAAGGAAAAGCCCAAGTATAATCTTCCTCACGCCGTGGAGGGCCGTGTGAATGGCCATGTGATGCATTCTTACAAGTAGCCAGGATTTATGATGATTTCTATTATTTGGCTAGAAATGCAGGCATCACCGACTTCCTCCTTGACCAGTGTGATCAGTATCTCCTACTTACTAATACTTCTCCGGAAAATTTTCATTTTCATACTAGGAGATCACCACCCACGGTAGATTTTCAATTATATGATGAGTACAAAGAAATGACGCTTTATGAGTTTTGTGAGGTTTCTAAATTACCTTATGAAGGTAGCGTCGAGGAACCACGTCCTAGTGATGTGGAATGTTTTATTCATTAAATCACCGTATGGGAAAACAGAGGAGTGTCGGGAGCAAGAGTGGCTAGTATTCATTTCCCTGTTTTACGCTCTTACTCATTATTCGCTGGGAGATGTTTAATTGGTCGTGGAGAGAGTGGAGGCCTTAGTGCCCCTAACCTCGCCATTTTGTGCCACGCTTTACATAGAGATAGAACTTACAGTTTGTGTGCTATGGTCGCTAAACGGTTGAGCTTATACCATGCAAAGGGTCCTATTTTTGGAGGTATCTTCGCCTCCCGCCTTGCTAAGCACTTAGATACTCATTAGGCACTATGAAAAAGAGGGGAAATTGCTACCCACTATACATTTAGATTATGACAGCATGGTAGCACATAATTTTATTCGCCATGATGAGGAAAAAAGACTTATTTATAACTTGGTATTTAGCGAGGTCACCTTTCAGATTGTTACCTTGCCTGCACCTATTTTGTTCGATATTCATTCAGGCGGGTACTTTGTTTTGCCCGCGGACGTTCATACATACTGGAAGGGGACACGATCCTCACCTTCTTAGCCAGAGCCATCACCTGATCCATATCAGGAGTCTATTTATCAGTGGGAGCCACAGGAGCTCGCTAACTAGTGGAACCCCCAAGATCCTCCTCAGTACACCGAAGAGGGCTATTTTGATCTATGGGCATACGCCAACTTAGGCCAAAAGCTTAAGCTTGGGGGAGTACCTATTTCTCACCGACATTACATTCATGCTCACACACTCATTCTAGTTGTCGGTGTTCATACTTTTTCATTGCAATATCCATGTTAGTTTATTTATTTTTCTTGCTTTCTTCTTGTGTGTTTAAAAACCTTAATAAAAAACAAAAAGACAAAATTACTTGTAGTTGGTTTACTTTCTATGCATGCTTAGTTTTAATATTAATAGAAAACCCAAAAAAAATCTCATTCTTCTTTTGCTTATTGGGAGCTTTCCCGTTAGTTTTTCTTGTTCTTGTTTTACGTTCTTCAGAAAAACAAAAACTCCAAAAACATTTTAGTGTTTTTCTCCGAATTTATTTTCTTTTCTTTGGGGGTCGAGAGGAGAAGACCACAATGAAATTGTTGAGTGGCTCTCATATGCATTACTGTTGATCTAACAAAGAGCCCATATTACCTTGTCTTCTCCTTTGAATAAATGTTTGCAGATTCCAACTTAGTCCAATGCACATGCACTATTATTATTATTCACACCGTTTGTTCGTGCAAGTGAAAAGGCAATAACAACGATATATGATGAAATGATTGAGATGGGGAAAAGCTGGTATGAACTCGACCTATCTTGTTTTTGTAAATATGATTAGTTCATCGTTCCTGATTCAGCCTGTTATGAATGAAACATGTTTGTAATGACAATTAGAGATTATAGTTACTCATGTCATGCTTAATTAGCTAGGAGCTTATAATGGTTTATCTTGCGTGCCAACATGCTATTAAAATGGTTGTGATGTAGTATGATAGGATAGTATCCTCCTTTAAATGATTCGAGTGGCTTGACTTGGCACATGTTCACGCATGTAGTTGAAACAAAATCAACATAGCCTTTACAATATTTATGTTCATGGTGATTTATATCCTACTCATGCATGTACTCAATGTTGGTTAATCTTAATGCATGTTTATGACTGTTATCGCTCTCTAGTTGGTTGCTTCCCAGTCTTTTTCTAGCCTTCACTTGTACTAAGCTGGAATACTGCTTGTGCATCCACTTCCATAAACCAAAGTTGTTCCATATGAGTCCACCATAACTTCCTATATGCGGTATTTACCTGCCGTTCCAAGTAAATTTGCAAGTGCCAAACTCTAAACCTTCAAATAATAATCTGTTTCATATGCTCGAATCGCTCATGTACCAACTAGGGATGTCAATATCTTCCATGCTAGGTGGGTTATTCTCACGATGAGTGGACTCCGCTCATCATTCATGAGAAAATGGCTGGTAACAGAGATGCCCAGTCCCATGCTCAAATCAAATCAAAATTATGTCAAACAAAACTCCCCCAGGATTGTTGTTAGTTGGACGGTACCCGTTGTTTTGGACCAGCCGTGGAATGTGCTTGTTCGTAATGGGGGAGTATAAACTTTACCATTCTGTTTGGGAACCGCCTATAATGTATGTAGCATGGAAGATGCCGAGATCTCTTAGTTGTTATGTTGACAATGAAAGCATACCGCTCAAATATTATTTATCTCTGTTTCAAAACTCGAGCTATGGGACCTCTAGAAATCCCTGCTTCCCTCTACGAAGGGCCTATCTATTTACTTTTATTGTTGAGTCATCATCCTCTTATAAAAAGCACCAGTTAGAGAGCACCACTGTCATTTGTATGCATTGTTATTAGTTTATATTGAGTATGACTATGATTGGATCTCTTTTACCATGAATTACAATGTCTATTCAGTCCTTGATCTTTAGGGGTGCTCTGCATTTATGTTTTGCGGTCTCGGAAAGGGCTAGCGAGATACCATCTTGTTATATCATATCATGATTGTTTTGAGAGGTGCTGTCATCCGAGATTTATTATTATTGCTCACTGGTTGATTATGCCATTGATATGAGTAGATGTGAGACCAAAAAGTTAATGTGAATATGGTTAGTTCATAATCTTGCTGAATACTTGAATGTTGGCTTTACATATTTGCAACAACAAGATCACACAGAGTTTGTAAAAGTTTTTTTCTTTATCACTTTCAGTTTATCAACTGAATTGCTTGAGGACAAGAAATGGCTTAAGCTTGAAGGAGTTGATACGTCTCCATTGTATCTACTTTTCCAAACTCTTTTGCCCTTGTTTTGGACTCTAACTTGTATGATTTGAATGGAACTAACCTGGACTGACACTGTTCTCAACAGAATTGCCATGGTGTTAGTTTTGTGCAGAATAAACAGTTCTCGAAATGACCTAAAGCTTTACGGAGATAAGTTTTGGAATTATAAAAAATATTGGCGAAAGAATCAAGTGAAGGGGGATCACACCCTGGCCACAAGGGTGGGGGCACGCCCACCCCCTAGGGCGCGCCACCCAACCTTATGGGCCCCTGGACCTCCACCGACCTCAACTCCAACTCCATATATTCTCTTTAGAGGAGAAAAAATCAGAGAGAAGGATTCGTCGCGTTTTACGATACGGAGCCGCCGCCAAGCCCTGTTCTTCCTCGAGAGGGAAGATCTGGAGTCTGTTTTGGGCTCTAGAGAGGGGAATCTGCCGCCATCGTCATCATCAACCATCCGGCATCACCAATTTCATGATGCTCACCACCGTGCATGAGTAATTACATTGTAGGCTTGCTGGAATGTGATGGGTTGGATGAGATTTACCATGTAATCGAGTTAGTTTTGTTAGGGTTTGATCCCTAGTATCCACTATCACTACAAAAAAAATACACTTCCGTGATGATACGTGTTTGTCACAGTAGGTCGCGTTTTCTGTCATGCATGTACATCCATGACGATTTTATGACCGAATCAAGATAGTCATACATGTGCTGTCGTAGAAGTGTTCCATGACATTACCAAAATTATCATCACAGAAGTGTCCACTTCCATGACGATAAATCGCGCGTCACAGAAGTGCTTTCGTCAAGGGTGACCGAAACGTGGCATCCACCGTAACGGAACATTGTTAAGCTATCAGGTCCGGTTTTGGATCCAATAACTCGTTAATAGCCTAGACCAATGGGAAATTTCCACGTGTAAAATTATGATTGGCCGGAGGAAACACGTGCCAGCTCGTCGGTGGACCAGATGTCGCCCGTCCATTGGAGGAGACATGCCTATGATACGTCGACACGTGGCAGGGCCCAACAGAGGGCCATATAGGTTAAAAAGGATGGCCGAGTCAAAGGCACGTAGTACTTACTCAGGTACTGGTGGGCCAGCCCAATAAAGGCATGTTTAATAAAGGCCCATTTACGGCCCGAAGCTAGGTCTGGCCCGTTAATTGTTCACCGAATATTTGGGCCCAATTACAGCCCAGTGACTTTCGGCTTGTTAGAGGCCCGATGTAGACATGGGCCCATTTCATCCCAGTGTGTCTTTTGGCCTGGGAATGGCTCGTGCTGCCCATGGGCCATATATGGTCCGACGGGACATCTGGCCCACTAACGGCCCGTGATAAAGGTGGCAATAGTTCAGCCCAATGTGACTTTGGGCCTGTTAAAGGCATGTCGTATAATTCGGCCCGTTGATGCCTGTACTAAGCTTTCGGCCTCTTGTGGGCCAACTAAGGCCCGAGATATGTTTCGGTCTAGTAACGGCCCGTCATATAACTGGGCCCAAAAAGGCCTGGTCTACATTTCATCCTGCTGAAGGCCCGTCGACGACTAGTGAAAATTGAGGCCCAACATGCATTTCGGCCTGCTAAAGGCCCATGGTTTCATCTGGGCCGTAACAGGCCAGTAGAATATTAAGCCTGTTAATGGCCCAATGCTACCTGGGCCAAACTAAGCACTGGGTCCACAAAAGGCCCAACTAAAATTTGGGCCGAATATAGGCCAGAGTAAGTTGTGGGCCTGGCGCAAAGTGTGAAGGCCCCAATCATTCAGGCCCAAGAAAGATGCAAGTCGGCCCAATTGTGGCCCGCTAAAAACTAGGCCCGTTAGAGGCGAATGTTTTGGCCTGGTCGATTACATGAGATTTTTTTTCAGATAGCGAATGATGGCAGTAACTAGTAGGAATTAAGAACAAACCTACTCTATACAATAAAGAAATTATGGCATAGTAACTAAGAATAAACCTACACTATACAATAAAGGATTTATGGTATATTATATCCACTGGGCATCGAAGTTCGCCACTAGTGATCATAAAGCGCAACGAAGAAGCAGATTACAAAAACTGGGCACCATTGCAGCGTAACAAAATAATACTGAACCGAGACCACTTCCAAGACATTTCAAGAAAGGTTAGCCTTCCGCGAGAACTACTGCACAAGCTACGAAGCAAGGCTGTGAGACCGGCCTAGCATGTCGGTCATAGCTTCCAGGTGTAGCTGTTTAGCAATGAGGTTCTAATTGGTGTTCTCCGCAATCTTTCTTAGAGATAGGACTTCAAGTCGAAGTTGAGTTGCAGAATGCCTTTCTGCTAGAACTTGGGACTGAAGAAGTCAAACTTATTCAGACAGCGAATTCTGTGAGCTTGTCTGACTGCTAGTCTCAAGTAACTTGAACACTGCATCAAGACTAGACTTTGGGGTTGTCTCGCTATCTTCAAGATGTTTTGCCTTCTTTGTTGCAATATATGTTGGGTTTGTCTCATAGCCTTCAGCAGACTTGTGCATGCCATCAGGCATATCACCCTAAAACAAGCAGAGAGATGACAGGTTTTGCACGTGTATAAACAAAGATGATAACTGTGCTGTCAATTCCATCCAATTTCAAATTAGAAAATAAAGAATAAGTTCAAAATATCAATAGCATAATTTGGCATTGTTCATAATGCGGGGAGCTTCAACACACTACTGGATTACCATGTCAACATAACAAGCATAGATGAAGGGCAAAGACAATCATTGTATCTATTTTGGTTAATGTGCATGGCATGTTGTTCATATCATCAGCCACATCAGTAAGATAAAACAGGAGATGACAAGGTGCAAACGTGGGCTGCTTCACCACACACTAGATTATAGATCCACAAAAACAAGCATACATATAGGGAGTATTGAGTAATGTGCATGGTATGAATAAGGAATTTGGTTTTACAAGTAAAACTTAGAACTTACGGTTCTTGAGAACATGCATTTTGATAGAAACGACAAACTAAAGAGCAGTAAACGATGGGGAGTATGAGCAAATTAAATAGTAGTTGAGGATAAAAGCTTTAGAAGGACTAACTTACATTAACAGTTAACACTGGCTTTATAATGCCCTTCTCCATGTCAAGGGAAGGATAACTCAAGAATTTCAGCATAGAATCTTCTTCATAAGCATTGCATGTACTCTACATTTTGTAGAGAGTAATTATAGATATGATAATACTGGAAGGGATAGAGGATAATGAAGATAAGATGCAGATTGATGCTACATAATCAACTACTAATCCCTAGAAGTACAAGCATTACAGGACAAAATGTACCGACAAGAGCAATGGGCTACACTTCTGCACTGGCATTGTCTGTGTATTCTACTTTTTGGCAAGATTAAATATAGATCTGATCTTTTTTAGTAAATGGTGGGCGAGTGAGATAAGATGCAGAATGTTACACAATGAACCAATCCCTCTTCACATAATACAAGAGTGTTTTGAACACTAGTGTACTGTACAAAACATTCTTATATTATGGGACGGAAGGAGTAGCTGTTAATGTAAGTACAGTGATAGACGACGTTCGGTCCTTACAAGAGGACTGTAGAGCTAAACCTCTTCAAAAGCATTGGGTTGATTCTAAATTTATGTAAGAGTCCATACGAATCTTATAATGTCCGCCAAATGGACGATGATGAGGCTAACATGTGTAGTGATGCTACATAATCAAACCTCTATGAAAGTAAGTATGGTCATACAGGGCAAGAGGTACTCACAAGAGCAATGCAGTGTGCAGTATAGTTGTGAGATTCTGTGGTCCCTTGAGAATGAATGTTCTTCTGCTAACAATATTCATACAAGTGAGACGTTAAGGCAAATGCGGAAATGTAGTTCAAATTGTGATGTGATATCATAGGCAGTACCTTACGCTGTAGACAAGACCAATGTGTAACAAGATTATTTCAGTCACTGTCGGATAACTGTAGCACGGAGACTTTACAGAAATTTTGTTTAGAGGCTTTCCATCGAAGTGCGCTTGCCTCAGGTAGGAACGATACTTCATCAACTAGTGCTTGAAAAGTGCAACCAACCCTTGGTCGTCTTCACAATCCAGTTTGGTCCTTGCATATTTAAAAGAATGAAATCTTGTGTCTTCTGTCAACAGAAACATATGCAGTAATGACCATGAATAACATTAGTACATTACTTATGCATAAGTTGCGAAGGAAGACTAGAAATTGTTCTGTGTCTGCGGTATAATCTTTCCATGAAGGAAAGATGCACATAAAGTTCCTGACAACAATATAAGCTTCGTCTTCTAAATTGGGAAGAAATGGAACAGGGGTCCTATTTGGTGCAATTGGGGCTCTGTCTGGTTCCAAAAGGGATTTGGCAACTGGATTTGGTGTACTCTTTGCTGGAATGGGGGTTTTGCGTCGTAGAGTTGGTGCTATGTCAACTGGCATCATCATACTGTTTGTTGCAGTTGGGGTCTGCTTAGTTGGGGCATCATAAATGACCAGTGTAGTAGGGCTAGAGTCTGTTAGAGTTGGGGTGTTTTGTGGGTCAGGTGATATTGCAACTATACCTAATGGGCTATTTGATTTATCAGGTGCCACTACCTTTTCCAAATACTTTGCTTGTGCTCCTCCGCGATCAGCAATCGCCCTCTTCCTTTTGAACATCTGATACACAAGAACAACATTTGAATGGATAAATATGGCATGATGACAGATGGAATATGTACTGAAAATGGATAGGCAGGGTGTATTCACATACACGATGTGTAAACTAAGCCAATGGTAGTGCAACAAAGTAGAAGAAATTCAAAGCATCAATTGCAAGATATGTGCAACCAATATAACCTTGGAAAGTTAGAGCAAGCACCTTGATGGGTGAATAAGACAGGGCATCTGCCTCTGACTCCTCCACTAGGGAGCTACATTGACTTAGGTCTCCCTCTAGCTCAGAATTATTATTAGGATCATATTCTGAGCATGAATTTGTAGGTGGAGAGCGTTTGCATTGCATTGCATCTGGACTTCATATTAGTCCCTTAATGCCAAGTTTGACAGCCATGGCATTGTTTTGCTTTATTCTTTTCATGCGCGCAAGCTCATAATCATTATGATGATGTTCAGAATCTGAGATTCATGAAAAGATAAGAAGTAGTCAGATTATCTATGGAATGCTTTGCGGATTCAACTCGAAGATTGTCTCCCTATAAACCCCTACATATGCAGAGTTCACCCCCAACAGTGCTGACCAAACCACACACAGAAATACAAACCCCGTATGTCTCTATAATAGGCAGACACACATTTCAAAACTGAAGTAGGAACACTAGAATCATATCAAATTCGTATTTGAACAAATAAACTAAGGAATTATGAGTGGCATAATGTTTAGCTTCAAGGGTGGAGTGTTGGTAGTGCGACACAAAGCAAGTAGGCATATTGTATTCCATGTAAAAGATCGAAGCCTATGTAAAAGCTGGAAATAACACTTTCTTTCTATACAATACAGTGTTCGTTGCCCACACATGATGGAATAGATCACACAGAGAAATACTATTCAGTCATGTCTACGGTTCCAGTATTTTGAAACAGGGTGGTTCACCCTAAAAGAATATGTAGAACAAATATGACAAGGCTAGCATAGATGTAGTGAATCAATCATTTACTTGTGAGCTTACTAGGACAAGTATGCAGAACTGTAACTGCAGTAAGAGACCATCCAAAATCTGAATCAAGAAGTTTGTCTAGCACATTGTTTGCAACTAATCGACGTGAATAATTGGATATTATATAGAATGAGTAAGAAAGACAAGTAAAATTGTCAACAAACCTGGCTTGTAGTAGTAATCTGGGTCAATGTCACTACAACCAACAATCCAAAAGGACTAGTATCTGTTCCTAGGGCCGGAGTTTGAAACCCTGTGAACTTTACAGGTACTAAAGATTACTGAAATACATCTGAACCATTAAGTGTAGGTAGCACTCAGCACACAACAAACCCTAATGACAGTCATGCCTAATGAGTAATGAATCAATTAGAAAATGGGTGATGAGGAGTGGCTGCTGAGTGTTGCAGACGTATCTCAAGATAAATCGGGTTGGCTTAGTGGGTGCTGCACGCCTGAGCCCTGAACAGACTAGGAAGGTAGGCACGGCGGCGTGCCTGGGCAGTGGTGACGCTGTTGGGCGAGCGGCTCCTGACCTCCTGTTAGTCCGACATCTCCTCCTAGAGTCATGCCGTCCGGGGAAGACAAGTCGTCGGCGAGGCAGGCGGCTAGGGGTGAGTAGAGATCAGAAGCGCGCAGCAGAGCAGAGGGGAATCGGGGCCTGGGACGACCCAAAATCCCAGGGTGGGCTGCGGCCCACCGTGGGCACCCTGTATAGATACACACCGGAGCGGCGAACATGCATTTTCAAAACTAAATTAGGAACATTTAGCTAACCAATTAAACGACTTTCTTTTAATAATATCAGATTCATATTTGAACAACTAAGCTTGTTTAGCTTGATGGGTGGAGCAGTGCTATTATGACACGAAGCACGTATTCTGATCGTATAGTGATCATAAAAGGGGGAAACTCTAAGCATATTTTTTTAGCAAAAGAGGGTTTCCCCTCTGATTTCTATTAAAGAAACCACTACGGAACCAACATGATTAATTAAACCCTAAGCATGATCAATTAAACAGTATTATGACTGTGCCATGGCAGATTTGAAGCTGTAAACCGGAGAAATGATATTTAGCATCCATTGTTTGCTTCGAACTAAGAACTAAATTCTAAGAGCTAAAAAGAAAGTAGAGTAACCAAGTTATGATTTATTTTCCGGTTGAGATCAAAAAGTTGAGGAGATATGAAGTACCACCTCTCTTACGGCGCCGTGTAGGCATCGGGGGTGTCATGGTTGTCGGTGGCGTTGAAGCAGATCTGCGACGGTAGACGGGTGCATCGGGGGTAAGTCCCATTGCGGTGGAAGAGAAGGTCGTGTGAGCGGCCCCGGCAAAGAGGACGGCGGCGTCGATGAAGCGAGAGGATGTGATGCAATGCTCTTAATCCATCACCGTGGATGAGAAACGTCCATCTCTAGTAGTGGACGACGCGGTCTTGGTAGGCGCTCTGGCATGGTGGAGGACGGTGGCGATGGATGGGGTGGAGGACGGCAACGATGGATGGGGTGGCGGACGGAGGAGGCTAGTGTGGGGATGGTGTTCTAGCACGGATGGTGTATGAATGGGAAAATGAAGGGAGAGGTACGGGGAAACCATGTTTTTGGGACGCACCTGTCTGAAATATGGGAAAGTCTCGTTGGGGATAGGACGGTAATCTCGCATCTCGCCAATATTTGCCCAAAGCGATTTTGGGCGAGGAGAGGGTGGTTGGCGCCCATGATTGGCACCCACGATGTGTGAACGGGGCTGACAGGTAGGATGGTTGTGTCACGTATGAGTGAAGTTACAAACCTGCCCCTATTGAGAATATTTGCCTGCATCGATTTCGGATGAGTCGAGTTTGTTTTGCCGTCCATCGTGTATGAATGGGGAAATGGAGGGAGAAACAGAGGTCTTTAAGACGAGCTTGAACCAAATGTGTTTTGCCACCCATGTTTGGCGCCCACCGTGTCGGGATGGGCTCAGAGGCGGTCGTGTCACGTCTAATTGAAGTTACTAACCTACCTCTATTGAGAGCAGTGGAAATTGGGCCGATGGATTGTCCGTGTAATGGGTAGACAGTACTTTACATCTCCCAAACACTTGGCTTTGGGGAGCCGACGTGGGAGTGGACATTTTGCCACTTCTTTAAAATTTTGGGACAATAAGCATCCACGTTTACCCTGGCAACTAAATTCGAATCCATTTTGTATTCCTATATGTATCTTTATAAATCATTCTATGTGTTCTTATATATCTTCAAAACAACGACAAAGATGTATTCCACTGTCATATATGAATATGATTTACAAATGCCGATACTCAAATTCAAAAGCTAGAATCCAGTTTAAGGTGAATTCGAATATTTGGAACAATTTATGTCCAACTCAAATGTCACACGCAGCATAAAGTGTACTCCTATTTAGATTTGTACACAAGCAATGTATCAAGATTCAAATACCGAGTCGATCAACCAAGAATGTACATAACTAACAGACATATAAACACATAAAGTATATGGATCAATAATATCAACTAACATACATAAGCCAGGACGCTGTACTTTTTTTGCTAGAATAGCATCCTTTTTTTAGCCAAGCTACTACAACATCTTGGTCCTTTCCGATGCGTGCCACTTATGGTCCATCTATACTACTATTATTGCTGAATGCACATTCAGCCCGATTGGCATATTTGTAGGTCTGGCATAGCAATCAAAATGAAATATCTCCGAGTCCTATCAATTAATACAGACTTGTGCTCAAATAAAATTACAAACCAAAAAACAAAAAACAGTTATTACATGATCTCTAAAACAAATGGTTTGATTGATTACATGAACAAACAACACAAAGGTTATTCAATGATGGGAAGGACATTTCACCTATGATTTACCAAGTCAGAATTTAATTTCCTTTTTTCCTTCAGGACCTTAACAGTGTGGTCAGTCTCAGCTTGCTTCATTTTGAAATCCACCAAATATTTAAAGGTTATCTTGAGTACTGCTTGTGATTGTGTTGTTTGCTTCCTCAACATGTCAACTTCATCTCTAAGTGCAGAAGCAGAATCTCTTTCTACCACTAGTTTAGCCTCTAGAGCATCACCAGTTGGCAATTCATAATGCATGATTGGGCCGGTGCCACTGCTGTGGGATGATACAACGTCCATGGGGACCTCGCTCTTTGATCTTGGGCTAACCTGTTTTGCCACTAAAGTTCCGATTGGATTCAGAAAAGTTGAAGTTAGCAAAACATCTCAACTGGGAGTTATAACAGCAAACCAGTTAAACAAGCAAGGAATTAAATAGTTTCAATTGGATGCTGAAAAGTAGTTATTAACATCATTGTAACCAGTTGTTGCAGCAGCAAAGCAGTTAAACAAACAAGTAGCTATTTAAGTTCAGGCATACAGGTAATTCTTAACAGTAAGTATCAAACACATAGATAGGCGCAGTCTATAATAGGATTAACAGGATGTGGCATTATGTAATCAATACTAAATTAAGCCAAGCAACGTAATTGAACAATTTTGCAATAAGTGGCTAACTAAAACTCCGAGAAGTAGGTAACTGAACTTACACTAGCTCTTTGTACAGGCACACTGCAACTTCTTTTTCGCTTACAAGGTTCTATGAAGGAGTCCATGGCATCAATTGCTTGGATACACAGTCCCAATACTTCCTTCTTCCCACACTGCATTGGTAAGTCGAATGGTTAATCTGGTAAGATTGTGCATCCTTGATATGTTATATGAGGACATGTAGTCAGACTAGTTGTAGTCACACACATCGCACTGGCTTTTACTGTATATTTCACGTGATTACATTTGGCATATCGAGATCTAAGCAATCTACAATAGGATGAAAAGACTGGCATCCTTCACATTATTGGCGAACTCAGTTCATAGAAACAAGCAATTCAACCATTCTGTGGGTAAATCAAAAGCGCCACTGTAATATTTTTCACTACCCCAATCATACATGCAAAAAGGGATGACGCCACCATAGGGGCTGGTATGGGCAGCCGCCTCGGGTGGCTGGAAAGTGTGCACCTAGTTTGAGTCGTCTAGGTTGGCCCAGGCTAGTTTTGTTCGTCCCAACGCATGAGCAGGCAATGTAAAAAATGAAGAAAAATGTTTCAATTTGGATAGGCCAATAACATAAGTGCAAGGCAGGCCCTATAGCAGGCTTGTGGCCCAAACAAGCGCCTCCCATATTGATCGACAGCAGGAAAAATCCCAATTCGTTCGCTCCAACCTCCAGTCTGGTTCGCTCCTAACCTCTAGCCACCGCTGGACAGACCGACACTGCACTTGCTCGCGCCCTCATTGGAGGGCGGTCGCCGGGCTTCAAGCGAATGTAAGGACAAGAAGATGAAGATCCAACCCTGGGAGTAGCCTGCGTGGGAGGCGGCGCCGGCAGCACGGGCATGGCATTGAGCTTGCGCAAATGGACAGTCGCAACTTGCAAGAGTAGCATGCACAACGAGCAGGTACATCACATCCCTGATTATATCTAATTCAATTGTTCAATTTTTGGCCAATAGTTAAACCTGACGGTGTTGTAGAACTGCTTGTATGTAGGGAATCTATGAGAAAATGAAACCAATTTCTGGCTATTCTATAACTCCCCCAATCAATACTGAAGTGACAAAATTTGATGTATCTAATCAAGTTTCCGATGCAAACATACAAGCTCATGTTGTTCTTGAGCCTGAAGTGTCTAATAAACAGACTGCTAATGAAGGATTTGATGCAAACATTTTACATGCTCCTGGTGATGAACATATAGTGTCTAATGACGGATCTAATGCAAGCATTTTGCAAGCTCCCATTGAAGGATTTAGTGTCTAATGATGATCTGCTATGTTGAGAGATACATAGAGATTTGCAGGCATTGATGACAAGCAAATTATAGTACATTTTCATGGCTTCAGAAAACGTCGAGGCCATCTACCAGAAAGTCCTCGTAGCATGACAACGTAGCATAAATACTTTTCTAATCTGTTGTTTGAAACTATTGGCATACTTGTACAGGGTAGATATATTGATATGCAGTTTGCGCACTAGTTATAGGTGCAATTACACTTTGATATTTTCAGCTAGAGAAACGAATAATTCAAGCAGGTACATACCATGTTTGTAGTCCTTTTACACCATGTTGCATTTTGTGTTTTTTGGTGCTTGCATCATTTAGTGCTTTATAATCTGAACTACTTTGGATCATTAACTGGTTTTCAAAGTGCATGTAGCTTCACATTTCTCAAGTTATGTTGATTTCCGGAGTGCAAGTGCCTTCGTATTTTTTAAGTTAAATATTCGTCCCTGGTAACTTGAATTCGTGGATCCGCCACTGCACACAAATCATACACGCATGCCAATACGAATTAAATGAAATGCAGGGACTTACGCTAGCTCGTTGTACAGGCTCACTGCAGCTCTGCTTGCGCTTGGGATGTTCCATGTACAAGTCCATGTTACCACTTGCTTGGATGTGCAGGCCTTGTGCTCCTTGCATCCCCCTCTGCATTTTTGACACGGTGAATGGTTGATCAAATAAGAGGAATCGACCTTGTTGTTGTACCGAACGACATATACTTACAAGGTTATACAGGTGTGCAAGATGTGTACCAGATCCCGTAGCACCGTCATGCTTCGCTAAAAAATGGTTTTGCTTGTTTCAGATGATATCTCCAGAAGAAATAAGAGTTAAATTCAGAGTTGCACAGGTGTGTCAGCTAAGAGAGCAGTGAAAGGATATCCAAATATCCTCGGAACAGTGCACAAGGGAGTGATGTGTGGATACCTAGTTCAGGCCGGCGTTTGGGCATGCTCGCCTAGCTAGAGTGCGGGTCACTTCAGAGCCGTTGAGGGTGATGCGCTGGCGTTGGTTGGCCACGCACGGATGCAGATCTTGAGTGGTAGCGGAGCGCCACAATGCGGTGGAAGAGACCATTGGCGAAGCCCCAACGGCCTCGGGGGGCGGAGGTGCAACGATGTGCTTGGTGAAGTAGCCCCGGTGAGGTGGGAGACGGCATCGGTGAAGCGCACCTGATGCGGTGGAAGTCGATGTCTGTGAGGCACGTCGGTTGCGGAGGCCGACGTTGTCGGTGGACCACCCGGTGCGGTGGATGAGGGCGTAGGTAGCTCTGGTGTGGTAGTGAAGCGCGACTGTCGTCTTCGTCATCGTCGTCCGGCACAGAGGTGGGTAAAGAGATGAGATGAGGGGCGATTCAAACTTTTCTTGGGTTGGTGGCGAATTAGGGATTTGAGCAATCTGGGCACGGAAGGCGACGGTGGAGAAGGGAGATTTTGCTGGGCTGGAATTGGGGCCTCCAGATATTTCAATCCGAAACATGGAAGCGCGAACTTATTTTGTCGTCATCCTTTTTCTGGGGGGGAGGGGGTGGGTGGGTGGCTGGGTGCTAAGCGTCCGTCCGACACACGCGACCACCACGACACGACCCTGGTCTGCCTGGTGCGCCTACATTTGAGAATGCAAACGAATCTTCTTTCATTTGCAAACTAATCTGTATGTATTACCATGCCCGTGTTTTCTTTGCAAATAATTAGTCATTCGAAACAAGATACTATAAATTAATTAATGAGGAGTTATTTGAAAAAAAATCGAAATGGTACCCATGGTATCCACACTAACGTGGATTAGAGTGTGTGTCACATAATTAGTTATTTGAATTAGAGTGTGTGTCACATAGCGATCTCCAATTCTAACGTGAATTTCGCATTTCACTGTATCCACGCTACTTTTTTAATACAAATTCATATGTATATGATGAACACCATGGTAGTGAGAAAACTTTTGGATGGATTAAAACATATGACCTACAAAATAGCATAACAATCGAGTCAATGTCAACTTTTCCAAACCTAGTATGACACGAATTCGAAATAATTACCCATATGCATGGTCCTCAGTTCAAATCTTACAATGTACACCGAATTGAAACATCGATATTAAGTCTCGTACTATCTACATTCAAATGTTGTTTTTAGCCCCCCCCCCCCCTCGGCACACACGCTACATACTTGATGTATCAGTCAATCTTCCTCTCCTAACCACCTTACGAAGCTATCGGTTTCCGACACACGTTCATTCTTTCTCTCCGTGTTTTGATCTCTAACTCTCTCAACTACGCAACCCTCTTTTTCCACTATGTTACCAAATGTATTTACCTCACACACCC
>NC_041387.1:134967543-135019787 GCF_002162155.2 Triticum dicoccoides | reverse complement strand
ACGGACGCACGTTATCTATCTAGGTCACTCCCTCGAGACTGTCTCACTCTTTCTTCCACACGGCAGGCCACACTCGCTCAATCTCGCTCTCTTTATCTAAGTCTCGATTAACCTCCTTTTCTTTCACACACAAATCATATATCTCCCTGTTCGGGCCTCGATCGACACACTCTATACTCTCTCACACAGATTGGCTATCTAGGTCAGTCCATCCAAGCCGCCCCCACTCTTTCGACCTCATGGCGGGCCACGCTCGCTCAATCTCTCTCTCCCTCCCTCCCTCCCTCCCTCTCTCTCTCTCTCTCTTTGTATGTCTCGATTGACCTCTCTCTTTCTCGGACACAAACGATATATCTCCATGTTTGATCCCAATTCGACATATTCATATTGTATACTCTCTCACGCACATTGTCTATCTAGGTCACTCTCTCCAACCCGTCTCACTCTTTCGATCGCACGACAACCCACACTCGCTCAATTTCTCTCCCTTTATATATGTAATCGATTAACCTTGCTTCCTCCCACGCACAAAATATATCTACATGTTTGTGACTGGATCATCTCTCAAGCTCTATCTTACAGCCCTCACCCTTGCCAAAAGCTCAATCGGACAATATCTCTCCAGAGCATATATATCTGTTCAATGAATGTCGGACCACACTCACTTTGTCTCTCTATCTATGTCTCTCAATTGACCTTGCTTTCTCACGCCGTATCTTCCAAACGTTGAAGCTACCTCTCCATCCCTCGCAAAGTCGGAGCTATTTAGATTGCAAGGGGGACTCCAACCTTGGATTAATTTGTGTAGGCATTTATTCCGGTGGGTTTAGATTATATTTTCATAGCATTCGGCCCACAAGTACTCCAAACACCATTGCAACCCCCGCACCTCCCCCAGTTGATTTCCCTCTGGCTCGGTCATTGCTCTCTCGCACGTCCTTTCTTGCCTTCAACGTCTCACCATGGTATTATTGCAAAAAACTCTGTTGTTCTCTCTAATTATTATAAATAAGCTACAAAACTACACGCCGATAGTCCACTTGGAATGGAACAAATTTTGACCCACAAATTAAAGTGCTACAAACTACACACCGAGGGGCCCACCTGTCATGAAACAAATTTGGACCCATATACAAATTAAAAAATAAAGGACGAGGATCAAACATGCGACCAGGGCCTTCAAGCCGCACGCCAATATGCAACATACGTAGAACATCAATGTTTGTTGTACCCCCCTTTGTTCATATAATGTTTTTATATTACCACGGCCAGATATTTCGACTCGAAACACGGAGGCTCGACTGGTTGGGGTTGCCTAATGTGCGTACCATGCACGCCACCAGAAGGACACGAGCCTGTTTTTTTAGGATCAACACGAGCCAAGGTCTGGCTGGTATGCCGTTGGGTCCTACCATTCAAGAATATGAAAGGAATCTTTTAAATTGCCAAACGAATCTATGTGTATTATAATGCTCGTATTTTCCTTGCAAATACTAATCTCAATGTGGTAATTGGTTTATGACGAGTTCTTGAATTAGAGTGAGTTTGTCATATAGTGATCTCAATGTGGATTTCAAATTCAAATTTAAAAGATGAACAATATGGTGGTGAGAAAACTTTGTATGTATCAAGCATATGACCACTGACACACGCACACACACACACGAACACAACAACAATCCAATAAATATAGTGCATCTATTTTTTCAAACCATGCATGTATGACACGAATTCAAAAATACTCCTTTTGTTCCTAAATATTAGTCTTTTAGAGATTTCAACAAGTGACTACGTATGGAGCAAAATGAGTGAATCTACACTCTAAAATATGTCTATATACATCCGTATGTGCCAGTCCATTTGAAATCTCTAAAAAGACTAATATTTAGGAATGAAGGGAGTAAAATGTAAGACATGCATGGTCCTCAATTCAATATTTAAAATGAACAGGAAACTGAAACATGAATATTAAGTCTAGTACTACAGTACATGCAAATGTTGTGTTTAGGCGAAGCTATGTAGATTATCGGGGGTTAACCCCTCGACCTTAGATAAAACTGTGAAGCTCTGTTTAGGGTTTTTTAGATTATATTTGTCCCCACCCTCCCAAACACCGATTGGTTGTGCACCCCCTCCTCCCCGGGAGAATATCATGTGCCCCCATACCTTAGATGCTATATGCCGATACGAGTTGCTTGGAGCTTGTAGATCTGAGATATAGCAGCTCACATGATGTCTTAATATTTTTACAGGAAACCTTGATGAGTTTGATAATTGCACACAATTTGTACAAAAATTACTCAGATGCCCTTGGATCCCATATCCAATGACCTCGAAGCTCGTATCACCATAGCATCTAAGATGAAGGAGGACATCATATTCTCCTATATGTAAGAATATCATGTGCTACCACACCTTGATGCTTTAGTGATACAAGCTCTTCGGAGTCGTTGGATTTGTGACCCAACAAGTCCTCGGTGGTTCGAATGGTTTTTTGCAGAAAAGCCCCCAAAGAGTTCGACCACTGCTTACAAGCATAAAGACTGCTGAGATGCCATTGGATCTCATATCAAACGACCTCGAAGCTCGTATCACCGTAGCATCCAAGCTGCGAGAGCACCTTATGTTTTCTCGCACGGGAGAATATGAGGTGCTCCCGCACCATAGATTCTATGGTGATACGAGTTCACAGAGATTTAACGGCCCACAATAGGAGGTTTGAATGTTTTTGCAATATATGGTTGAGAGAGTTTGGGAATTGCGCAGAAACTACAAGTACTATGATGTGCCATCTGATCACTAATCATATGACCTAGATGCTTGTATCATCGTAGCGGCTAATTAAGCTACGGGAAACACCTAATATGAGCAATGGGGAGCCGTTGGATCCAAGATGCAGCGGCACACACGAGGCCTAAATGTTTTATTTGCAAAAAAACCTTTAGAGAGTTTGGAAATTGCGCATAATTACAAAGACTACTCCCAAGCCATTGGACCTCATTTCCAACAATGTAAAAACTCGTATCACCATAGCATCTAAGCTGCGGGGTGGATGTGATATTCTATGCCGCTGTCATTTTTGTTTGTAAACTTGCAAAATACGTGTAACTCGTGCCGTTACTTGTCTAACCGCGCAAAGTGTTTGTTCAAAAAAACCATCCTACACCGAAATATCAGAACAACACACGGGGGTCCCACTTGTCATTAATCAAATTTGGACTTAAAACTAACAAATCTGAAAGACGAGATTCGAACTGGCAACCTGGACTGCAAAGAGTAAGTCGATAGCCTGAAACAACTACGGTTGTTGGCTTTGTCCCATAACTTGATTTTATACAGTATTACATTGAGTAGAGTAGAGGGAGTGCCTCGTCAACACGTGCATGACCGTTGACTCACTTACTGGTGGGTCCTAGGTCTACAATCTCTCTCTCCTCTCCATCGTCTAACCTTTGCACGAGCACACATGAAGAGCGGCGCTAGCTTGCCGTGGTGTTATTATAACTAAAAAAGCTTGGAAAATAGAAGAATTACCTAGAACAAGAGATGTTGTGGCTGGTCGAGACGGAGCTAACCACACATATCCTCCATGCCATGTTAGCATGATGAAGCTGCGTGGCTAGTGGGGTGTTTTCGACCGACTGGCTGGGTCCTGAGGTTGAACCATCGGTACTACGTCTGATACAGTATATTTTTACACGCACATTTTTCCTCCATGCCGAGACGTGGCACACCCTACCGCGCGGTTTCGGGGTCCTCCCGGGTGGTGCACGCATATATTCTTCCTTGCCAAGACGTGGGACGCCCTACCGCGCATTTTCTGGGTCCTTCTCGGTCGTAGCGCCGAAGCAAGTAAATGAGTTGTCAAATCATGAAAGACCACCTTTCCCGCCGAGTACGTCAGTGAAGCACGGTGGCTGGCTAGTTGGGCTAGTGCGACCGATTAGTTAGGTCGCCGCCACATTTGTTTTTTCACCCCTTTTTTTATCTCCTTGTCGGCAGGTAAATTTAAATATCCACCACGGCGTTGCTCTAGTGTTTGGGTGTGGCAGGATTTTTAATTTTTTTGATTAACGGGAGCAGGCGTGACAGCAATTAGTCATGATGACTCTGCCTGTAAAACCCACTGCTCCCTGATGTGAGAAGTCGTCGACTGGTGTTTTTCCCATGGTGAAAACCAAAAGATACCCCTCTCCTTGGTTGGCTCCCTCCGCCTTCCCGTAGATTGCATTGCCTTTCAGCTGTTTTGCCCCCTTTGCTTCCTCTCCCCATTGCTTCTACCTGGTGCCATGGCAGCGCAGCAGATCATGGAGTCTGAGGTGAGGCGCCTGACACAGGAGCTCCAGGCCAAGGATGCGGAGCTTAGGGCCAAGGACGTGGAGCTCCATGAGCTCAAGGAGGAGAGGAGTGACATGCTCCTTCGTTATGTGCAGGATTTCACGGAGCTTCAAAAGTAGCAGGCGTCCACCACAAAGATGCTCGAGGTGTCAGCGGCGTTGCTGCAGAAAGCAGAAGATATGATAGGCCATAGGGGAGCCGACTGGAGCGCGAGCGGGCTGATCATGACGAGGTCCAGGATCGCCTCAGCCACTTGGTGGACCAAGTTGCCATGCACATGTTGCGGCTGTGTGATGCCTACCGTCGTGACAGCGCGACCATGCGGTCGTCGGGCTAAACCCGTTCGACCACCCTGTCGACTTCAACGAGTTGCGGCTTCCTGACATGGTCTCCTTCTTCACCTATATCTCCGAGGAGCTGAGCTGTCTCCGCATGATGGTGGGGGCGGAGCTGGACAAGGAGGGGTTGCAGGCTGCCGTCACCGTTGCCAAGCGAATCCTCTTAGGGCTCCGTCACCAGAATCCATTCGTGCCATTGGACGTCGTCTTTGATGAGCTGGCTCCCGTCGGCCGGAAGCGGGCTCTGCGGGTGGTTGCACTCTGCATCACCAACATCGTGCACCTCGAGAAGCAGAGGGACTTCGGTGGTGTTTAGGCGCCCTCTGCATGGGCATGTCCATGTCTCAGCGCAACATGACCGTTGGATCAAACTCAGACGGTGCAGATCAGTTATTGTAGCACAAAGCGTGTGGGTGTGTTTGGTTGCATTCTCATCTCAATATAGTTGTTCCCTCTTCGTGTATTTGTGTTAACCTACTAGTGTGGACTCATGCATCCTTCATGCACTCTGCCAAACACCCAAAAGTGGGTCAAGAAGGGAACTTTTTCTCCCATCCCGTGCACCCTTCATACACCCTGCCTAACACTGATTCGTGCTTCATATGGTTCATGTTTCGTGGAGTACTGTAGCACCATACTCTCCATGCGCTGTAGACCTAGTTCTGTTAACATTGATCTTACCGTTCATTCTTGACCGGACAGTCAAAAAAGTGGTACTATGTTACTACATTATTGTTCATATAGTTGACATGCGCAGAACATCATTTGTTATCATCGTGTCTTACTACACTAGCAACAAGATTATGTAGTACTGACGTATGAACCAATGCACATGCCTAGTAGTAGGAGCACCGTGTATGTTCAAGCGGTTGTTGTGTTTCACACTCCTCCATTGTAAGAGTGGAAACGCTTGCTGTAATCATTTTTTTCTTCAGAAAAATAGTGGACACGCTCTACCGTGCGGATCCTCCTCCAACCATGCACTAAATTACTCACTTTCGCCGACGTGTGGGACAACCAGCATCGGGGTCCACTAGCCATGCACTAAATTACTCTGTAGTAGAGTGACGCTAGACTACCCTGATCGAAGCGCTACAGTAATGTCCAATGAGCCGTCAAATCACAAAAACCCCTCCTTTCCAGTAGTAAGTTGGACAGACGAAGCAACCATCATTTCACTCTTCTCTATCAGCTTCCTCTCTTGAAGAAAACCCCCACTCGCTTCGCTTCTCCCTCATCTCGTTCCTCATTTCACTCTTCTCTCTCAGCTTCCTCTCTTGGATGGACGCTGGAGCACCGGCCTGCGTGATGTCTATGGCTCTGGCCAAAACCGTCGAGGCTCATGGTACGAAGAAGCACAAGCACCCCACCGAGACTACCGCAGACAAGCTCAAAGCCATCGCTCTGTCCAAGCCCCCCTCTTCGGGATCCCTCATTATGCAAGTCCAGGTAATATCTCTTCTTCATGATCTTTTTCTCGATGTTGATCGTGTTTTTTCATCTACTAGTACTAGTACTAGTAGTACAACTTTCTGGTGATCTTGCATGTGATTTTTGTGTGCCAAATGAAGGTTCTAAATTCCTCTTTTGACCAAAACATGCGAGAGGTTGACACTGATTTCTTATAGATTACTTTTAACTACTCCCTCCGTCCCAAAATTCTTGTCTTAGATTTGTCTAGATCTTTGAAGAGGGTATATTTGCCTCAGTAACTTGTGTTATGGATATTACAAGTAATCCATCTGCTATCATGCCTTTGAAGACATGTTCTAGTGTCTTTGTTCACTCATTTCTGTGCGTATATGGAGTATAATATTAAAAATCATCTTATATTTCTGAACGGAGGTAGTAATAAAATATGGTTTCTGTTTGAATTAGAACCAGGTCCGCAGTGGAGATGAAGTTCTCAAAGTCATGCCATGTGAACTGGAAGACCTGAGGATGAGTTCTACTTCTAAACTATCCAGCTGCTGTGTCCTTGTCGCCACGTGTCCTGAACTAGTGTTTTCCTGTAGCATTGTTGTCAGGCATGTTCTCGAGGTTGTACTTGACCACAATAATTTCCTGGTTGTGCCTTCAATTATGAAGGGTGTGGTTCTTGTAAAGCTTCCCGACAAATCTGATGCGGACTGTCTTCATCATCATGTTTATGAGTGGAAAGACCACTCTGTTAGGTTCTCCAAGGTTGACGAGATGGTGATGGTGCAGGTAGACATCTCTCACGGAGTCCATGGCCTAGTCAGTTATGCGGGGTTCATCTCGTAGGTCGGTGGAAAGAAATAGTCTGCAGAGTTTAATTAGTACAACTTTGCTTGTCTATAGTAAGTACTATTGTTCAGTACTTGATTTGTGTTTGTGAACCCTGTATTGTTTAGTACTGCTGCTTTTGGTTTGTGGTGAGTCTTGAGAATAGTCCATGTTAATGTCTGTCCACTCAATTCAGTCTGTATATTTTGAAGTATCCAGATGATCTTTTTTGTGAGGATGGTTTATCAATTATGGTTACACTCCAATATATGTATGCATCGCAGGGTTTATCGCACCCACCAAGATTTCCAGTCCCATGGATATTCGGTCCATAAGATTTGTCACGGCCTTTGGACTGTCCTGCTTGTGGGAGTAGGCGGGGGCCCTGCATGCCATCATAGTTGGACAATCAATCTTCTGTTTAGTACTTCAACATAGTGATTTCCAGGTAAGGATTCACTCATGTCACATCAAGTAAATCCTATTGATTTACTGTCTAAATCTTATCGATTTAATGTCATGTTTTCTTTCTTTCTGTAATTTTACGATGCAGGTTTTTCCATGTGACATTCATCACAGAATAAACCATTTGGTTTGCTCTATGATGGCTATTTTTGCAGGTTTCACTTCTTATGTCGTGTGAGTAACGAAGGCACTGTCCATCACTTATATTACTGGAAAAAATTGGATTAGTCTGTTGTCTGAATACAAGCTGAATCCCTATGATGAACTGCAGTTTAGTTTAACAAAAACGCCAGAATTAGTCCTTCTCGTGTTTAAAATAAATGAAGAAAAAACCTGGATCACCGCCACGGAGCCTAGTCAAGTTAGAAAGCTGATCATAGCAGACCAGACACGATCGCCGCTGTCTCGCACATCGGTACCACCTTCAGCAACGGATCGAGCACTGGCAGTTGCTCTATCACTGACAGCGGCAGCAGCTCAGTCTGATCTAGCTGAGGATTGGGCACTGACCGCGTCAGTGGATCAGGCTGGTCTACCGGAGAATCGGGCATCGACACCGACACCTGCTCCGACACCGGCACCGGCTCTACAAGAAGCACCATCTCCGGCAGCAGCAGCGGCACTACCAGTGGCACCGGCGCGGGCACCAGCAACGGCTTCGGCACCTGCACCAACACTTGCACTTGCATCTGCTCCGGCCCGTGCAGCAGCAACCGAACGAGTACTTGCACCGGCAACGGACTGGGCTGCAGTTCGCACTTCATATACCAAAGTCCTTAAAAAACCAACATGTCCACCTTCTTGGTAACCATTAGCCGCCCAAGTGCTTCCTTCTTTTTTCTTTCCATGTTGTTTCACATGATTCACTGTGTTGATCTAACTATTTGTGTATGTCTTCTTGTTTGCAAACAGAGAATTCCTAGAGCAACGAGGGAGTCGTTCAACAATCCGGGCAACCATGGCCAAGTTTCTCTTACCATGCGCAGCCTTGGTGTGAATGAACCTGCTCAATATACCATGAGTACAAAGGATGGTCGCATGATGATTGATGCTAAAGGATGGTCAAGGTTAAAATCTAAATCATATCTTGCGGTAGGGGATGATGTCAAAATCGAACTTTCTCGGCAAGGAGAGCTGGTCCAAATCAACTTTGAAATTCTTCAGTAGCAGCACACAACTGCCGAACTGATCTATCCCCCGAGATATTTTGATGTAATAAGCTGGCATGGTGAAACAAGTGTCCTATCTGTATAAGTAGTATGACAGTATTATTTATCACATGGTATATCGTTGATAGAATTGCAACTTTGATTGCTGGTTAGGAACTGTCGTTCGATTTCATTCCAACAGTTGTCGTGCTTTATTCAATTTCGTGTATTCGCCTTGCGATAGCATCTAAAACCAGCGCCGTACCGATCACTTGCAATATGAAAAGCGTTGAGGTAGAACACATGGGCCCCCAAACATGCAGGCCCACCGGACTATGGCCCAAAGTCTAGAACCATGAGCCTGTCTGAGTATTATATTCTCAGCTGAACCCCCATAATGCCCGTGCTTGCACGTAACATCAAGATGCATTTGTATGAGTATTTTATCTTGTGAGAGAAAAGGATGAATGAGGGAAGGCCTTATTTGCAAATGTGGAGAGGTGTGTGGGTACCTTTTTGCAAAATTGCCATAGTTTCCTTCCTATCCGTTAGATATAAATCAGACGACCTATATTGCAGGATGGTAGGCACACCATCATCACCAACTCGTCTATATTGTGTTAAAAAAAACTCTATTTTTTATAATTATATGTTATATATATTCCCCTTGATTTTTCTTATGTATAAAGTTGTGATATAAAAGATTTTTATATTTCTTTACAGAGGGAGTATCTCTCTGTCAAAAATACATTTATGTGTAACTAGTTACTCCTGTCTTTCTACTTCCTTTCGTTGATATGTGGGGCATCCGGCAATGGGGTCCACGTGCCATATGCATCAAATTAGAGTGCACAACTGCATGGTAGGCATATGCCGATCGTAGCACCGCAATAATGCCCAATGAGCCGTCAAATCACAAAACCCCCCACCTTTCCAGCTTTAGCAGTAAGTTGGACGGACGAAGTGTCAATATTTCACTGGGCCTGAATCCCCTTCTCCCTCGTCTGCTTTTTCAGAGAAAAAACCCTCTCGGCGATTGCATAGGGTTTTCTCATGGAGAACCAGGTACGAATTCTTCATCCATCCCCAATAAATCCAAGTCCCTTGGTCGCGGGTAATCCTAGGATGGCAGCGCCACTGTTGATGCATTTTTCTTCCTACTAACTCTAGTGTGTTTCATTTGTAGTGCCCAAAGTGCGAGGACCCTACAGGTTTCTGCTCCCTCGGCGAGACGCCACACTTGTTCCTTCTCATCCTAACACAGGATTTTAAAATGTGCACAGTATGTTCCTAGAATCCTCTTTTCTATCCGGGAGGGTGGGGTTTTTTTGAACATATTGTCGACTAATTTGGAAATTTGGATTTCTATATTTGGATAAAAGGTACTAGTACGATGGTCAACACTGACGTGAAGGAGGAAATTATTTCTAGATTTGGATAGGGAATACATTGTGTGCTCATATTATTTTTCCTGCAGTGCATTATTTGCTCTGCCAGAACACATGTACTCAAGATGCTCGGCCTTGCCATAACTGAATACACCAATTTAATGGTCACTGAGGGAGTCCTGGATTAGGGGGTGTCCGGATGGCCGGACTATGACCTTCGGCTGGACTCCTGGACTATGAAGATACAAGATTGAAGACTCCGTCCTGTGTCCGGATGGGACTTTCCTTGGCGTGGAAGGCAAGCTTGGCGATACGATATGAAGATCTCCTCCCATTGTAACCGACTCTGTGTAACCCTAGCCCTCTCCGATGTCTATATAAACCGGAGAGTTTTTAGTCCGTAGGACGAACAACAATCATACCATAGGCTAGATTCTAGGGTTTAGCCACTCCGATCTCGTGGTAGATCTACTCTTGTACTACCCATATCATCAATATTAATCAAGCAGGAGTAGGGTTTTACCTCCATCGAGAGGTCCCGAACCTGGGTAAAAACATCGTGTCCCTTGTCTCCTGTTACCATCCGCCTAGACGCACAGTTCGGGACCCCCTACCCGAGATTTGCCAGTTTTGACACCGACATTGGTGCTTTCATTGAGAGTTCCTCTGTGTTCTCGCCTTTTAGGCCCGATGGCTTCTTCGCTCGTCAACCGTGACGCGGTCCGGGATGAGACTTTTCTCCCCGGACAGATCTTCGTATTCGGCGGCTTCGCACTGCGGGCTGACTCGTTCGGCCATCTGGAGCAGATCGAGAGCTACGCCCCTGGCCATCAGGTCAGGTTAGGAAGCTTGAACTACACGGCCGACATCCGCGGGGACTTGATCTTCGACGGATTCGAGCCACAACCGGGCGCGCCGCACTGTCATGATGGGCACGATTTAGCTCTGTCATCGGACAACGCCCAGAGCGGCGCTCTGGTGTCCGCTCCGACCATTAACTCGGAGCCCACTACACCAGCCGGGGACGGATGGTTAGACGCCACCCCGGAAACTGCAATCTCTACGGTGATAGAGCCGGATACCAGCTTAGTCCCTCGCAAGGCCCGTGACTCCAAGGTGCCGGACTCCGATCCGGACTCCGTAAATCCCGCACCTGTTCCGATTAAGCCTGATTGGGCTCCGGTCATGGAGTTCACCGCCGCGGATGTCTTTCAGCACTCACCTTTTGGCAACATCCTGAATTCGTTAAAGTCCCTCTCTTTGTCAGAAGAGCCCTGGCCGGACTACGGCCAACACGGTTGGGATACGGACGACGAAGAAATTCGCAGCCCACCCACCACCCACTTCGTAGCCACTGTCGACGATTTAACTGACATGCTCGACTTTGACTCCGAAGACATCAACGGCATGGAAGCCGATGAAGGAGACGATCAAGAACCAGTACCTATAGGGAACTGGAAAGCCACCTCGTCTTATGACATATACATGGTGGACACCCCTAAAGCGGGGGATGGCAAGGAGAAAACAAAGGATGACCCCTCCAAGAAGCAACCCAAGCGTCGACGTCAGCAGCGCTGCTCTAAGTCCTGCCAAAGCAAAATGGTGATTCCGGCACCGGAGATAACAATACGCCGAACAGTGCCGAAGACAACCCCCTCCAGCAAGACTCAGTGCAGGAGAATGAAGGAGCCAGCCCTCGTGAGAGAGCGGCCGACAAAGAGGATGAGGACGACAATTACATGCCTCCCTCCAAAGACGAGGCAAGCCTCGACGATGATGAATTCGTCGTGCCAGAGGATCCCATCGAGCAAGAGCGTTTCAAACGCAGACTCGTAGCCACGGCAAGCAGCCTCAAGAAGAAACAGCAGCAGCTTAGAGCTGACCAAGACTTGCTAGCCGACAAATGGACCGAAGTCCTGGCGGCCAAAGAGTATAAACTAGAACGCCCATCCAAGAGCTACCCGAAGCGCAGGCTGCTTCCCCAACTTGAGGAGGAAGCAACTAAACCTACATCACCAGCGTGCGATGCACCCGATCGGCCACCCCGTGGCCGCGACAGAGAGGCCTTCAGGCCTTCGACCCAAGCCGCACCCCGACACCGCTCAAAACATACCAGAGTACGGGGAGACGCAATAGACCTGCGAGACATCTTGGAGAATAAGGCAAGGCAAACAAGATCGATCTACGGATCGCATGGACGCCCCGCTTCACGTGACGCTAGCCGTCACGCCGGACATAATAAGTATGGCCCGGCCGAATACAACAGACCAAGCTCGTCCGAGCTGCGTCACGATATAGCTCAGTACAGGGGCACCGCACATCCACTATGCTTCACAGACGAAGTAATGGATCATCAAATCCCCGAGGGCTTCAAACCCGTAAACATCGAATCATACGATGGCACAACAAATCCTGCGGTATGGATCGAGGATTATCTCCTTCACATCCACATGGCCCGTGGCGATGATCTACACGCCATCAAATACCTCCCGCTCAAGCTTAAAGGACCAGCACGGCATTGGCTTAATAGCCTGCCAGCAGAGTCAATCAGTTGTTGGGAGGACCTGGAATCCGCATTCCTTGACAACTTCCAGGGCACGTATGTGCGACCACCGGACGCCGATGACCTAAGCCACATAATCTAGCAACCAGAGGAATCGGCCAGACAATTCTGGACACGGTTCCTGACAAAGAAAAACCAAATAGTCGATTGTCCGGACGCCGAGGCCCTCGCAGCCTTCAGGCACAACATCCGAGACGAATGGCTTGCCCGGCACCTAGGACAGGAAAAGCCGAAGTCTATGGCAGCCCTCACGACACTCATGACCCGCTTTTGCGCGGGAGAAGACAGCTGGCTAGCTCGTAGCAATAACATAAGCAAAAGCCCCGGCAATTTGGATAATAAGGATAACAACGGCAGGTCACGCCGCAACAAGCATAAGCGCCGCATTAACGGTGACAATACTGAAGATACGGCAGTCAATGCCGGATTTAGAGGCTCTAAACCAGGTCAGCAGAAGAAGCCATTCAAACGAAACCCTCAGGGCCCATCCAGCTTAGACCGGATACTTGATCGCTCGTGCCAGATACACGGCACCCCCGAACAGCCAGCCAATCACACCAACAGGGATTGTTGGGTGTTCAAGCAGGCAGGCAAGATAAGTGCCGAGACCAGAGACAAGGGGCTACATAGCGATGACGAGGAGGGGCCCCGACCGCTGAACAACAAAGGACAGAAGGGATTTCCCCCGCAAGTTCGGACGGTGAATATGATATACGCAACCCACATCCCCAAAAGGGAGCGGAAGCATGCTCTCAAGGACGTCTATGCGCTGGAGCCAGTCGCCCCAAAGTTCAACCCATGGTCCTCCTGCCCGATCACTTTCGATCGACGGGACCATCCCACCAGCATCCGTCACGGCGGATTCGCCGCACTGGTCCTAGACCCAATTATCGACGGATTTCACCTTACCAGAGTCCTAATGGATGGCGGCAGTGGCCTGAACCTGCTTTACGAGGACACAGTGCAAAAAATGGGCATTGATCCTTCGAGGATTAAACCCACAAAGACAACCTTCAAAGGTGTCATACCAGGGGTCGAAGCCAGCTGTATAGGCTCGGTCACACTCGAGGTGGTCTTCGGATCACCTGATAACTTCCGGAGCGAGGAGTTAATCTTCGACATAGTCCCATTCCGCAGCGGCTATCACGCCCTGCTCGGACGAACCGCATTTGCAAAATTCAATGCGGTGCCGCACTACGCATATCTCAAGCTCAAGATGCCAGGACCTCGCGGAGTCATCACGGTAAATGGAAACACAGAAGCTCTCTCCGAACGGAGGAGCACACGGCGGCCCTGGCGGCGGAAGTACGGAGTAGCCTCTCAAGGCAGTTCTCCAATCCAGGCGCCAAACGTCCGGACAACGTCAAGCGAGCCCGAAGTAACCTACAACAAATCCGGCTGGCACGTTCCGAGCAAGCATAGCAGTGCGGCCCCGACCCCAGCCCCCGCCAAACGGCAATGCTGGTACCACGTGTACATAATTACACCTTAGAGATACCATGGGCATAAGGGGAGGGGCACAACAACGGCACGCCCAGAATGCGGCTTAACCGCACTAGGGGGCTCCCTATTTCGTCGTTTTCCTTTTTCACACACTTTCAGGACCCAACTATTCGGAAGGCCTGTCCGGCAATACTATCGCCGAACCAACGATGCAATAGCCAGGGAGGAAGCAAACTACGTCAAAAGCCAAGGTGGTCTCTATAACAAGTTTAAATACATGTTTCTCTTACAATACCGCAACTTGCCCCTGAAGGGGAATATGTCAAATACTCCCATCTCTTGCTTACCGCACTTTTTGTATCGTTCTGCTTTCGCATCAGCCCTTTTTTAATAAACAATACATAGCTCTTATCTATTATTGTACTTATCTATTTTTATATGCAAACATGTTCAGTCATGACACTATGCAACCGTACACTTTGGCATGGATAATACACCAGGGGCTTACAACACCCCATAACGTGGTGTGAGAAGACCGAACACTCTAACAAGTGCGGCACCCCGAACTTATAGCACTATATGCATCGGCTCCGAATCATGTCTTTGGTCAATAGTTGGGTTTGTCCGGCTCCCTTGTTTTGGTACCTTACGTTCCGCATTGTTGGCTAAGGTAGCGCTGGGAGAACTACTGCGATTGTGCCCCAGTTGAGCTGGGTTAACACCTTAGTAGAGAAAGCTAAAACTGACTGTCATGATAGTGCGAGAGACCGGTCGTTGTTCGCGAGGTTTTTTCGAGTCCTTAAAGACTTATGCCGCTTCAAGCGAAGAACCGGACTTACCCGGCCTAGGCGTGGATAGCGCCCCGAACTCGCTCTTCCGAATACTAGGGGCTTTGCCGAAATTTAAAATTATAGAATTCTATGGCTAAGTGAGAGTGATAAAGCATTATAAGTCCGACGGCCTGGTTCGTTGTGCTGAAGGCCTCCCTAGATGGACCCAAGAATGGGAACAAGAGCGCTCAGGTTTATCCCGAACACCCCAGCACTCGTGGCATGGGGGTCGAAGCCGACGACTTGCATCTCTCAGATTTGATAAACAGCCGCATAGAAGGTAATATTTTAAATTAACAAGCGTTGCTTAACGCATATGAACAAAGCTTCAGCGTACAGGATAACAAACGCGAGTTTACTCAAAAATTACATCTTTGGAGCACTCATCCGCTATGCGGCGGGCACCCTTCAGAACGCCATTGTAATACATCTCGGGCGTACGATACTCCTTGCCCGGCGGTGGCGCGTCCATCAACAGCCTCTCCGCGTCAAGCTTGCCCCAGTGCACCTTAGCACGGGCAAGGGCCCGACGGGCACCTTCAATACAAACGGAGCGCTTGACGACCTCAATCCACGGACACGCATCCACCAGCCGCCGCACCAGACCGAAGTAGCTCCCAGGCATGGCTTCTCCAGGCCACAGCCGAGCTATGAGGCGCTTCATGGCCTGTTCGACCACCTTGTGGAGCTCAACAGCTGCTTTAGTTGGTCGCTCAGGGGCACCGGATGTCCGGCCTCAGCATACTGAGACCAGAACACTTTTTCCATCGAGCTCCCCTCTTCGGCTCGGTAGTATGCGGCAGCATTAGACACACTACGGGGCAGATCGGTGAACGCTCCTGGAGAGCTCCGGATTCGGGTAAGTAGCAGATAATTAACTTTTATATTTTTGCTTTGCATAAAGAATGCCTTACCCGCCGCTATCTTCTTCATCGCCTTGATCTCCTGAAGGGTCTTCTGGGCTTCGTCCTTAGAGGTCTTGGCACTCTCAAGAGCCAAGGCAAGCTCGGACTTTCGAGTCTTCGAGTCACGCTCCAAACTCTCGTGTTTTTCCACGAGAGCCTGGAGCTCTTGCCGCACCTCCGCCACCCGCGCCTCCTGCTTCTCTCGCTCAGCGCGCTCCAAGGCCGCACTCTTTTCGGCCTTGGAGACTGTAAGACAATAAGTTTTGGGAACCAGCACAACCCTCTAGGGGTGGCTTATCTCATTATATATAATGGTTGTGTTACAATACGTACATAGGTACAGAAGTTATACATAGTCTAACACCCTCCCTCAATCTTAGCCACTTTCTAAAGAACTGAGAAGGGTAAGATTGCGCCTACAAGCCTCAAACTGTGGCAGTGGTAAAGACTTAGTGAAGATATCTGCAAGTTGATCCTTAGACGAGATAAACTTGATCTGAAGTTGCTTCTGTGATACACGTTCCCGTACAAAGTGATAGTCAACTTCAATGTGTTTCGTTCGGGCATGAAATACTGGATTTGCAGAAAGGTATGTAGCACCGATGTTATCACACCAAAGAATAGGAGGCTGTGGTTGAGACAAACCCAACTCCTGAAGCAAAGACTGCACCCAAATAATCTCTGCAGTAGCATTAGCCACAGCCTTGTACTCAGCTTTAGTACTGCTACGTGACACAGTAGCCTGTTTCCGAGCACTCCAGGCGATCAAATTAGAGCCAAAGAATACTGCATAACCCCCCGTGGATCGCCTGTCATCTGGGCTACCAGCCCAATCTACATCAGAGAAGGCCGAAAGGACCCGAGAGGAAGTCGGCCGAATATGCATACCAAAAGTCAGGGTGAACTGAACATAACGAAGAATGCGTTTAACAGCAGCCCAATGAGTATCTCTGGGAGCCTGAAGATACTGACAAACCCTGTTAACAGCATAAGAGATATCTGGTCTCGTGATCGTCAAGTACTGAAGTCCACCAACAATGCTTCTGTACTCTGTGGCATCCGCAGGAGACAAAAGCTCACCATCAACAGCTGTTATCTTGTCGGTAGACGACATGGGTGTGGTGGTCGGTTTGCACTTCAACATGCCGGCTTTTTGTAACAACTCCAAGGAGTACTTCTTCTGCGTAAGGACAAGACCAGTAGCACGAGAAGTGACCTCAACTCCAAGAAAGTAGTGAAGCTTCCCAAGATCTTTGACCGCAAAATCAGCACCAAGAGAGCAGACAAGAGCATCAGCAACATACTGAGAAGAGCTGACAAGGATAATATCATCGACATATACCAAAAGATACATAGTGACTTCTGGCTTCTGTAGAAGAAATAATGAAGTGTCAGCAGTGGACAGCACAAACCCATGAGCACGAAGGGCAGAGGCAAGGCGGGCATGCCAGGCACGAGGAGCTTGCTTCAAACCATATAGTGCTTTGGAAAGACGACAGATATAGTCAGGACGATCAGGATCAGAGAAACCAGGCGGCTGTTTCATATAAACCTCTTCCTCCAAAAATCCATGTAGAAAAGCATTCTGCACATCAAGTTGACAAAGGGACCAACCACGAGAAACAGCAATGGAGAGAAGAAGCCGAATAGTGGTAGGCTTGACGACAGGACTGAAGGTGTCCTCATAGTCAAGACCATGACGCTGCCGAAAACCGCGAGCAACAAGTCACGCTTTGTAACGCTCAATAGATCCATCCGAATGCTTCTTCACTTTGAATACCCATTTTGAGTCAATAACATTACCCGTGGTGGTGGAGGAACGAGAGTCCATGTCTTGTTACGAAGAAGAGCATGAAACTCCTGCTCCATAGCCTCTCGCCAATGTGGAATGCGCAGGGCAGCCTGATATGAGCGAGGCTCAGAAGATGGATCCGCAACAGCAGCAGCCAAACAAGCAGCCAACCAAGCAACCGTACCATCCGTACGTTCCTTAGGTTTGAAAATGCCACTGCGACTGCGTGTATGTGGTCGAGACACAGGAACCACCGAGGTCGACGGAGCAGCCTGCAACGGGCTGGAGGACGGCGATGTTGACGAGTCAGCCGGTGACGAGGAGCCAGGCATGGTAGCCTCGGACTCAGTCGGCGAAGAAGGCCGGCCCACCGGCGAAACCGACAGAGCAGACGAAGCAGCTGGCGACTCCGGCATCCCAGACCGGGCTGATGGCGAGCTCGGCATAGTGGGCCGTGGCGCGGCCGGTGTCGCGGGCCGATCCTCTGGTGAAGGAGACGTGAGGACCCGAGCCGCGGGCGAAGATGGCGTGACGGGCCGAGCCACGGGCGACTCGGCGACCGCTGGCGAAAAAGGCCGAGCCGCTGGAGACTCGGCGATCACTGGCGTAGCAGACCGAGCAGTGGAGATGCTCGGCGCGACGGGCTCGTCGGGTGACCATGCATGGGCACGCGAATCGATGCCATGCAACAGAGGGCGATCGACATGCCCACCAGAAGACGAAGATGATGATGGTGAATCCTCCAACAGCTCCAAACGAGCTCCACGTCCGGTTCCTGCACCATGGTTAGGTAACAGCAAAGGAGAGTATGCAACATCATCAAATTGGTCAGAAGCAACAGAGGATGAATGCAGGGATGGTGGTTCGACAGTGGACACAGGAAGGTTGGCAAAGGGAAAAACATGCTCATCAAACACGACGTCCCGAGATATATAGACACGATTAGTGGGAACATGAAGACATTTGTAACCTTTATGGAGAGAGCTATAGCCAAGGAAAACACACTTCTTAGAACGAAACTCAAGCTTGCGCTTGTTATATGGACGAAGATGCGGCCAGCAAGCACACCCAAATACCTTGAGAAAGGTATAATCAGGTTGTTCATTAAGGAGAACCTCAATGGGAGTCTTCATGTTTAAAACACGAGTAGGAGTACGATTGATGAGAAAGCATGCAGTGGTGAAAGCATCACTCCAAAACCGAAACGGAACAGATGCATGGGCCAAAAGAGTAAGACCAGTTTCAACAATATGACGATGCTTACGTTCGACTGAACCATCCTGCTGATGTGTATGTGGACATGCTAAACGATGAGCTATCCCAAGCGACTGAAAGAAGGAGTTGAGGTTGCGATACTCGCCCCCCCAGTCCGACTGGACATGAACAATTTTGTGCTTGAGAAGACGTTCAACATGTTTTTGAAACTGAACAAAAATATCAAACACATCAGATTTGCGTTTAATAAGGTAAAGCCAGGTAAAGCGACTATAAGCATCAACGAAACTGATATAGTAATTATGACCACTGACAGAAGTCTGAGCAGGACCCCATACATCTGAAAACACAAGTTCTAACGGATGTTTCACCTCACGACTGGACTCCGAAAAAGGAAGTTGATGACTCTTCCCCTGCTGACAAGCATCACACACTGCTACATCTTTATTACTAGACAAACTAGGAAGCTCATGACGACGCAAAATATGACGGACAATAGGTGTGGCCGGGTGACCAAGACGAGCATGCCACTGTGACGGAGAGACCCGAACTCCACTAAAAACGCGAGCGACGCCAGGATGCTCCAGACGGTAGAGGCCCTGGCACAACCGCCCACTAAGAAGAATGTCCCTCGTGCCCCGATCCTTAATAAAAAGATCAAAAGGGTGAAATTCACAAAGCACATTATTATCACGTGTGAGTTTAGGAACTGAAAGAAGATTGCGGGTCACAGATGGAACGCGAAGAACATTGCGAAGCTGAAGACTCCTATTGGCATGTCTAGTGAGAAGAGATGCTTGACCAATATGAGAGATGTGCATACCTGCTCCATTGGCGGTGTGGATCTTGTCGGAGCCATGATAGGGTTCACGAGTGTGAAGCTTCCCCATCTCGCTGGTCAGATGCTCTGTCGCCCCAGAGTCCATGTACCAGTGTGGATCGATGGAGTAGGACTGAGTGTGTCCCTGGTGCTTCTGCGGTGCGGGACGATCAGCCATGGCGACCTGACGGGCATTGTTGCGTGTATCTTTGCCGTCATTGCCAAGACCAAGGAAGCTTCGCTGGAAGCGCTCATGACACTTGGAGGCCCAGTGCCCATCGCGGCCACAAAGCTGACACACACGTGGACCGCCAGCCCCCGGTAAGGTCGCAGTAGGTGGGGGGGCCGAGGCGGGCGACGGTGGCAGCCCCAAGGGAGACCGGGGTGATGAAGAAGAGCGGCCACCCTTGGTGGCGACGTTGGCCGAGAGAGAGCCAGTGCCCCTGGTGCGGCGAGTCTCGACCCGTTGCTCAGTGAGAAGAAGCCGAGAGAAAACCTCATGTGCCAACATGGGTGTCGAGTTACCCCGCTCGTTGATGATCTCGACTAAGGCATCATACTCCTCATCAAGACCATTGACAATAAACGAGTTGAACTCGGAGTCGGTGAGGGGCTGTCCAATGGAGGCCAATGTGTCGGCAAGGCCCTTGACCTTGTTGTAGAACTCAGTGGCCGTGGAGTCAAGCTTCTGACACTCTCCAAGCTGACGACGGAGTGCAGAGACACGAGCCTGGGACTGCGCTGCAAAGGTGCGCTCAAGGATGGTCCAGGCCTCATGAGACGTCTTCGCGAAGACAACAAGGCCGGCAACTGCCGGCGAGAGCGACCCCTGGATGGAGGAGAGGTTCGCCTGGTCCTGCCCCGTCCAGACGCGATGGGCCGGATTGTAGACCGGACCGTGCACGCTGTCTACCAGCGCGGGTGGGCAGGGAAGCGATCCGTCAACGTAGCCTAGCAGGTAGTGACTCCCCAAGAGCGGGAGAACCTGCGCACGCCAGAAGATGTAGTTGTCTGCGGAGAGCTTGATGGTGATGAGATGACCGAAGTGAAACGGCAGCGGCGAAGACGATCCCATCGAGGAGGCTGCCTGGGGTGCAAACACCATGGAGGCAGCCGGAGGCACCGAAGCCGATGCGGGAGGAGGCGGGACCGCAGCCAGGGCGGGCGCCGCAAAGCTCGCGGCCGGTGCGGACGCCGCAAGGCCCGCGGCCGGTGCGGACGCCGCAAGGCCCGCGGCCGGGGCGGACACCGCCAACCCCGCCAGCGGGGCGGTGTGATCCGCTCGCGGCAGGAGCGGCGGGACGACGCCTGCGGAATCCGCAGCGGACGGCGGCGCCGCGGTGTGGACCACGAGGTCACGCCCGAGCGAGGGCGCCGGCGGCGTGGAGAAGACGGAGCCGATGCTCCTTGTCCCGATCGGAGCCGGAACGGAGACGGCATCGAGCGGGAGGTTGAGCAGAGCCGCAAGAGAGGCCGGGAGGAAGCCCGCAGCAGTGGAACCGGTGGTGGCGGCGCTCGACATGGCGGCGGCGCGATCGGTGGCGCGGCGGCGGCGGTGAAGGCGGCGGCGGCTGCGGCGGCGGTGCGGGTATTAGGGTTTAGAAGCGGAAGCGATCGTAACCTAGCGTGATACCATGTAAGACAATAAGTTTTGGGAACCAGCACAACCCTCTAGGGGTGGCTTATCTCATTATATATAATGGTTGTGTTACAATACGTACATAGGTACAGAAGTTATACATAGTCTAACAGAGACCACCTCTTTCAGGGTCGCCACCTCGGTCGTGGCTCCTGCAACATTAACGTTGGTCCTGTTATTATTATTATGCAACCAATTATTTCTATATACATTTACAGGAGGTACCCCGTACCCTCTTTATCCTCGAGCTGCTTCTTGGCACGGCCGAGCTCGCTCTCGGACTGCTCGAGGCTTTCCTTCAAGGCATTGACCTCTGCAGTCGGTGCGGCAGAGGTCAGTAGCGCAGCCTGCATTCCCATATTGACATATTTCTATTAGACTCCTACGTATATCTTTTAAGATACTCAGTTCGGCTTTTCTTTCCGAACACCAAACTAAGCATCAGGGGCTACTGTCTATGCGGTAACATTTTTTATATATGTTTTTGAACACATACCTCAAAGCCCGTTAACAGGCTTGTGCAGGCTTCCGTCAGCCCGCTCTTGGCGGACTGAACCTTCTGAATCACCGCACTCATAACAGTACGGTGTTCTTCGTCGATAGAGGCGCCGTTGAGAGCCTCCAGCAAATTGTCCGGCGCCTCCGGGTGGACGGAAGTCACCGGCGTCGCGGACTTGCCCTTCTTGTGAAGGCGCCGCCTGTCGGGCTCTGGAACCACTGATGGTTCCGAAGCAGTGTCTGGCCTAGGGCCGGACTTAGATCCCTCCGGGGCTTTACCCCCTTTGGGTTGGGAGTCCGGAAGGTCGCCTCCTGGTTTTGTCCCCTACAGGACTCCTACTCCGCATTGTCTGTAGGAAGAGGGGAGGAGGCCGTCGGAATTGAAGCGCTATTCACATCCGACGAGTTCAGAGATCCGCTCGACGAATCGCCGAGCTGAGCTCTGGGAGGACTGCATGATTAGCTTCGGTGTTAGAAGCTATCAAATAATAAAGGAGTGCAATAATTCATTCGGGTAGCCAGACACTTACGACTTTGCCAGGGGCTTGACCCTGGAAGGCCAGTCCTCCTCGTCGTCTTCGGCGTCGGGGGCGTAGTCCGGCAGAAGGGGCTTCCCCTTCTTGGACCCTCCGGCTTCCCCAGTTGGGGCGGCCTTTCTCTTCTTTCCTCCCCCCGCTGGAGGGGGAGAGGCATCTTCTTCTTGGCCTTCTTCTCCTTGACCTTCGGAGGCGGAGGGCGCGTCGGAGCCATCGGGCAAATCCGACGACACCGGGCGCCGGGAACTCTTTCGGGTCCCCGTGGCCTTCTCCTTGGCCTTCTTCTCCGGCACCACATGGGGTGCCGGAACCAGTAGCTTCACTAAGTCTGCGTCTACTGGGCCTTCGGGCAAAGGGGCCGGACAGTCGAACTATCTGGATGTCCTCTTCCAGTCCTGTCAAAGGAACGGGAGTTTAGATCCCACATAAAGTCACACTATGAAATTCGGGTATCCCGTAAGGGACTAAAGGTAAGCTTACTTCGGAGGCTTGACGTTTGGCGCAGAACCCGCGATCCTCGGTGACAGGAGGGGTGACCTCAGAACTCTTGAAAAGCACCTTCCAGGCGTCCTCGTGCTTCGTTTCGAAGAGTCGGGATAGAGTCTGGTGCCGGGCCGGGTCGAACTCCCACAAATTGAAGTCCCGTCGTTGACACGGGAGGATCTGGCAGAAGAGCATGACCTGGACCACGTTGACAAGCTTGACCTTCTTGGTCACCAGGTCTCGGACGCAGGTTTGGAGTCTGGTCACCTCTTCCGAATTGCCCCACGACAGGCCCGTCTCTTTCCAAGATGTGAGCCGGGTGGGGATGCCAGATCGAAATTCAGGGGTCGCTGCCCATTTAGGGTCACGCGGCTCGGTGATATAAAACCACCCAGATTGCCACCCTTTGATGGTTTCCACGAAGGCACCCTCGAGCCAGGTGACGTTGGCTATCTTGCCCACCATGGCACCTCCGCATTCCGCCTATCGGCCTTGCATGACCTTCGGCTTGACGCTGAAGATCTTCAGCCATAGGCCAAAGTGGGGCTGGATGCAGAAGAAGGCCTCGCACACGACGATAAACACCGAGATATTGAGGATGAAGTTTGGGGCTAGGTCGTGGAAGTCCAAGCCGTAGTAGAACATGAGCCCCCGGACGAACGGGTGAAGAGGAAAACCCAGTCTGCGGAGGAAATGGGGAAGAAAAACAACCCTCTCATGGGGCCTGGGGGTGGGGATGGTTGCCCCGCATCTGGGAGCTGGTGCACGATGTCGTTAGACAAGTATCCGGCCTTCCTTAGGTTTTTGATTTGTCCCTCCATGACGGAGGAGGCCATCCATCTACCTCCCGCTCCTGACATGGTTGGAGAAGGTTGAGGTGGGAAGTGCGGGCTTGGGCGCTGGAGCTCGAGCGCGCAGGGACGGATTAGCAGAGGAGGAAGAAGGAGTGAATGGAAAGGGCGGATTCTTATCCCCTTATATGGGCGGCCAAAACTACGAGCCCCCACCAGCCTAATAAAACTCACTTATCCCCCAAGCGCCGCGGTTAATGGCGCGGTTGGGTTACCCACACCCGTATTGATGAGAATCCCGGAATAAGGGGACACGATCTCTGCTTTGACAAGACGTGCCAAGGAAACTGCCTCGCTAAACGCGCTGAGGTGGAACAATAAAATAAATAAAGAGCCTGGCTGTGGCACGATGTCACGCCACGGAATGCGTCAGCAGATCCGATTGATACAAATATTATTCTCTCTACGAAGGAATGTGGAACTTGTTTTGCAGAGTCGGACACTACCCTGGTGTTCAACATCTTCTATGAAATATTCGGAGGAGGAACCCGCCTTGCAATGCCGACGACAACTTGCGCGCCGGACTCATCGTCATTGAAGCCTGGTTCAGGGGCTACTGTGAAGGAAATATGCCCTAGAGGCAATAATAAAGTTATTATTTATTTCCTTATATCATGATAAATGTTTATTATTCATGCTAGAATTGTATTAACCGGAAACATAATACATGTGTGAATACATAGACAAACATAGTGTCACTAGTATGCCTCTACTTGACTAGCTTGTTTATCAAAGATGGTTATGTTTCCTAACCATAGACAAAAGAGTTGTCATTTGATTAACGGGATCACATCATTAGGAGAATGATGTGATTGACTTGACCCATTCCGTTAGCTTAGCACTTGATCGTTTAGTATGTTGTTGTTGCTTTCTTCATGACTTATACATGTTCCTGTAACTATGAGATTATGCAACTCCTGTTTACCGGAGGAACACTTTGGGTGCTACCAAACGTCACAACGTAACTGGGTGATTATAAAGGAGTACTACAGGTGTCTCCAAAGGTACATGTTGGGTTGGCGTATTTCGAGATTAGGTTTTGTTACTCCAATTGTCAGAGAGGTATCTCTGGGCCCTCTCGGTAATGCATATCACTATAATCCTTGCAAGCAATGTAACTAATGAGTTAGTTACGGAATGATGCATTACGTAACGACTAAAGAGACTTGCCAGTAACGAGATTGACCGATAAAGATCTTCATAGAATATGTGGGAGCCACTATGAGCATCCAGGTTCCGCTATTGGTTATTGACCGAGAATAGTTCTAGGTCATGTCTACATTGTTCTCGAACCCGTAGGGTCCGCACGCTTAAGGTTTCAATGACAGTTATATTATGAGTTTATGAGTTTTGATGTACCGAAGGAGTTCGGAGTCCCGGATGAGATCGGGGACATGATGAGGAGTCTCAAAATGGTCGAGACGTAAAGATTGATATATTGGACGACTATATTTGGAGTTCGGAAAGGTTCCGAGTGATTCGGGTATTTTTCGGAGTACCGGAGAGTTACGGGAATTCGCCAGGGAGTATATGGGCCTTATTGGGCCATACGGGAATAGAGGAGAGAGGCCAAAAGAAAGGAGGCCTCCGCCCCCCCTCTGGTCCGAATTGGACAAGGGGGCCGGCCCCCTTTTCCTTCTCCCTCTCCTCCTCTTTTCTTCTCCAACAAGGAAAGGAGGAGTCCTACTCCCGGTGGGAGTAGGACTCCCCCCTTGGTGCGCCTCCTCCATAGGCCGGCCACCTCCCCCCTTACTCCTATACTAGTGGCTGGGACGCGCCCTGGGCGCATCTCTTGAGGCGGGACTGTGTGCACTAATCATGCCACCGTATTTTTTAACGTGCATATGCATAGTTTGGTGAAAATACTTGAACAAATAGGTATGAATTGCCTCCTCTTGTAGGTGAATAGTCATAAGAAATATAAACAGGTACTCTCCACAAGTATAACCCCATTATTCAGTAAAATATATAATCAAAGGCATAAAGGAACTAAAATATTCAAATGGACATTGAATTGATCTGGGAGCGGCTGCAATGTCCCACATCAACACCACCTTACACCACTTCATGCTCTGCATTCCAGCTACCAACACCCACAAAAACCCGAGTGAAAAATAGTTGGAAACAAACAAAAGTACATAACTGAATCCAAAGGAGATTAATCAGAGGTGGTAGTCGTATGAGGAAGCATTAGAAAGTTTAGTAGTGAACCCAAATCAATCAAAGGGTCATGTTTTACAGAAAAAGAATATCCGTCTTCTTGCTGTCGACGTACCTGCATAGAGAATTGCATCATGAGAAAGTAACAAGTTCAAAACTAACATCTCATGTTAATATTAACCATCTAACAATCCAAAAAAATAGAGAGAGGAGTTGGTAATTAGCTGCCTGGGAAGAACTAACATTTCACCAATAGAGTTGCTCAAATGCTAACCAACTCATGTCAGGTTATGATATCATGACAACACCCGAATTACTTGGAAAAGTAGAATATATAGATTCAGAAGTTTTTGGTGTTTTACCGAATGCCATATATCCATCTATAGTAGCATAAGTTTCTTATCTACACTCTGAACATGTTCCCAAGGAAACAAAGGCTAAAAGTAGCAGCAGCAGCAAGGGCACTATGGCAGAACTGATCTTCCCAAGATATCATATAAATTGTGTGTGTGACTCTGTCACCTGGTGCATCATCGAAGATCTAAATATCAATGTTTGCTTACAGAAGAATGTTACTGGATAACCATCCAATACAAGACAATAAATGATAATCATAATAACCTCTTGTTGGACAGAAACATAGCTATTAGAAAAATTATACAAATGGTTCATATCATTAAATCAGATCCAAATCATATGCCTGATTGACTCTGTAACTTACCATGACCAGACCCCCGACTACTTCCAAATCATAATCTCCATGTTTTGTCGGTGCTTGTGAAACATCTCCTTTGCTGGCATTCCCTCAATTAGAGTTCGATTGACATGACGATAAGGGCCTGTGTAACTCTTGCTCAATCAAAATCCATGTAAACCATTTTACAGAAATTATAGTGCATCAGAGAGTTGAACACATATCAATAGATATTGCACTACTGATACAAAAGAGGCATTACTAATACACATAGCACATTCAGCTAGGCATTTAGACAAAGATGTGGATGGCATGCTACTAAAGCATCAGTTGATGCTACATACGAAAAGATAGAAACTGATATTTTCATTAGCAATCAACCAAACACTTTTCTGGAACAAGAGTTGATCAAAATCACACTACGTGAGACCTGCTAGATTAGCTAAAAAACTTACGAAGAAACAACCTTCATATACATGCTCTCAAATATCACCCAACAAGTTTACTTTCTGTAATGTATCCTAACTAAGTAACTATTACTTCAGGAAACCATGACTTACTATCAATGATTTTTGATAATTCTAACATGCAAGTTTCATGAATCAGACGACTTCAGGAAACCTATAGAGAAGGCTGATGGCTGTTAAATCATGAGAGCAACGAGTACTATACCAGCCATCCGACAAACAAAGTCAATCCATTGTATAAGTAGAGGTTGCGAGTCTTCTGGGTAGAAACATCCATATACCTGCACAAAATCATAATAATTTTTCAGAACGACACACTTAACCCAAATTCTTTAAGGATTGTATCAGTGGCATCAAACGTTACCATTTAAGGTTCAATGGTGGCTTCAGTTAAGAGCACCATAAGTAGGTACATGTGTGCTTTCCCAATGAACAAAACAAGACAGATTACGAACATGGAAACTCCATGATGCAAGAGCTAAAACAAAGTAGGTACATTTGTTTCTATATAATCGCACTATTCCTGCGAATCAAAGAAGCCCTAATCTGCCAAAATAGATGATCATGGTACTACCAAACATGAAACATTAGAAATCGCACTATTCTAATCCTGCACAGAGGCAATGATAGAAGAATAGTTTGCCACATTTAAACTGGCAACGCGGTCTCCCACTCGCCTATGTTGTGGATCTCGCCACTGTCAAAGAGGACAACATAACACCACTGACCTGCAGAGGCGCTGGTCGCAAAATGGCGAGAAAACCGACACCAGGCATATTGTCCAGATCGCTCCGCCGCCTTTCCGTGTTGACGCAGATAATTGATCAAAACTGTCGTGCGCCTTGAAAGTTGTACATCCTCAGATTGAGCATCCATGCTGAACAAACATCAAGTACCTCATATAAGCTTTCTTAACCTCTTGAAACTTCTTTCCTGCATCAACATGACCTTTATTTGTATCTAATGGAGCTTCTTCGCAAGCTTTTAGGACAGAGAAAGAGTAGGAGGTAAATAACAAATTGCTACAGATCTGATAAAATGACTCCAGATCACTTTGTAGTTAAATTCAGTTCCTCCAAATATATCAAACATTCATAAATATTTTTGGAAGATTTTTTTGAATTGTTCAACATAGAGACCTGGGCAAATATTAGCAGCACAGAACTAAGAGACAACATTACCACTGATATAGGCAAACGGTCATCTAATTTCTCCGCATAAAACCCATGATGAACTAATAATGGGTGAACAATGATTTTATTTCTAAGCTTAATGCTCCTCACCTCTTACACAACACATCTAGCATATAATAATACATGTTTATTTGCAGCCTGGAACATCTAAAGTTTTAACCACAAGGAACCTTAGTGTTCACTGTTGACACGATGCAAGACATAAAGCCAAAGACTCACACTTACATTACGTCCTACATGTTATATGTGAATCTACAAACATGAAATTTGATCAATTACTCATGGGGTAAATTTTCTTTCTTTACAGATCCTTCTAGCAATGAAAGAATGTGCACATCAAAAAGTGTCTTCCTTTAGTTGAGCTTTTCAGTTCAGCATAGACCAGGTAGAAGTATCGCATAGCTGCGGAGAGAAAGAGAGAGAGAACACCAACCTGCAGTCGATGTCGGAGCATCTCAATGGATGCCAGTAGAGGACACCAGAAGGAGTAAAACCATGAATCACTGAATCTGGAATCCTGCACAACAAATGATATATACAGTTTAGATCTTTTTACTCAACGGTATAACACCTACAAATACATGTTCTTTATACAACAACTATAGTGTAGTAAACATGCATATGGAAAATTGCATAGGTATCATTTTATACACGAAAGAAATACCTAAGATGTTGTAAGATAAATTTAATACAGACAGGCCATTGCTATGTTACATAAATCAAGTGCATGGGCCTCAGGTAGAAATTTGTATACAAATCTATTCACCTACCCAATTCCTCACACACCAACATCAATGCAATGGTCATGAAAGATTTGCATAATAGTGTATACAAACAGGAAAACAAACTGCTACAAAGTTCAATAATACAACAGATATTGACAGGGTGGACCTGCAAAAGTGAATATTGATTGACAATATGTTGATTCTCTAAAAGAAGGGAAATATACAAGTAAAATATTAAAAATTAAGACAGTGAAAAAAGAATTAGGGTGCATTAGAAGTGACTTCACCTATTGTCATACAAACAACCAGCACTTTCCAAAAATTCAGGAGGTGTGGACAATTCCATAGACTTAGTACAGTCACCCTAAACCTCAAGAATTGCTCATGTTCCCATGCTATCTGCATGATTACAAGCATGTCACTTGGAAAGCTTGAAAGTTTAACAAAATATAATACTTAATCAGCAAAACAAAACCAGTTCAAGGCTTCTAGATTCCAAATGTATTTACTAAACAAGCATATTAAATTCCTGAAATAGCATATACTCGATGGAGGGAGTACTTCTGAACTTGTTTCTAAAGCAGACCTGTTGCCAATACAAAGCTAATTTTGATTCTGCATTCAAAATTCTATGTCAAGCTACAATGTGAGAAGAATTTATTCAGCAATAAATATATCAAATTCCATTGTGCTACTACTGACAGTAGGTCCATGTAAGACGGATTATCTAAAATCCTGATGAGATTCAAACCTAAAATTCGATTCTTAAAGTTAACATGTTAATTAACATATTGTTGCTTCTTCAATATGTTCCCATTTTTAACCCCACAAATGACCTATTGTTACAATTTCAATCTTGGGCAGACCAGAATTTTCACAACCCTTAATATCATAAACAAGTGATGAAGGCATTCATGAAGCAGGTGACTGTTTGTCTCAAACCATGGACATTCTACAGAAATCAAAATAAATACATTGAGTACAGTCCAGACTTGATCATAAATTTCACATTGATATGCAACTATGTTGAAGCGTTGTCCCTGTTTAATTTTTAGATAAAGGAGTTCGTTGAACGCTATGAAGGCTATGTACCAAAACAATCTCATCAGCTAATGAATCAATCTGCACCAAATTAATGAAAAGAAGCAAAATAATTAAGCAGGAGATGAGATGGGGCCGGGTGTACTGACGTTGGAGCCGTGGAAGTGGACGCAGAACACCTTGTAGGCATAGAGAAACAAAATCTGCACAAACAAAGAGACAAAGATGTGAAGCTCTAGGAGTAGAGGCGAGAAACTTTCAGAAAGAAGAGGAGCGTGTGTACGTGCATCGTGCTTCTCCTGTTGATGCCTCTCTCCTTCGTCGGGCGGTCGCAGCGAGACAAGAGCAGGACGAAGCCAGCCGTCTCTGCAGCCCGCATTGCTATATGCTAGTAGTTGCATCAGTGTGTATAGAAATATTTTTGCTAGCAAACCAGATTTCAACCTTTATCCGCTAGTTCCAATTACGAGGCCTGCACATTTGCTAGCAGTATCCTCCGGCAACAACCTCCTTGAAAAAAATATCCAACGAATCCAACACAAAGAACATCTCATTGGGATTTATTTGTTTGCCTATCTCCAAGCAATTACATCCAATGAGCCATGCTATGCATCCACGGCCTACTTGCAATTGATTTGGAATAAAGGAACCCTCAAGTACAGGAACTAACCAGTCGTAAACAAGATGGCTACAGAAGTGCAGGCCTCCAGCGATGGCTGAGTTGGGACAACCAAGGCGAAGCAGCACTTCACGGCAACATTGGAGCAGCATCGAGCGCGTTGCTCCTGCCAAGTAAGACGGCGACGGCACCGTGAACCACCACGGCTGCAAGCGTGGGGATGGAGGTGGAGCTGCATCGGCGGCCGCACACGAAGAAGTGGGCAGAGCCCCTCGATGTCATCCCCTTGCTCCCGTCCTCTGCAACCACCATGGTGGCCGGCTAGAACTCGAAGATATAAGGCTTGGGGAAGAAGAGGGTCTTAGGGGGGCGCCTTCTCCAGTGGCCGACATCGGAAGTGATGGGATGGGACGATGAGGCAGAGGCGGCGGCAAGCAGGGATGGGGCGGCGGCCGCGCTAACCCTAGCCGCCGGGAGGAGAAAACGAAGGAGAGGGCGAATGAGGAGGGAGTATTTTTTTTTATTTTAGCACGGTAAAATCGATCGATGTGGCATGCGTGAGCAAGCGCCCTGCAGTTCGCTCTTGGAGAGTGCGGCGGTTGTGCCTGGGCTGTGGCGGAGGGCTCGGTGAGTGACGGCGGCGGCAGATGAGGAAGAGGGAGAGGAATCGGGGACGAAGGCAGCGAACGGGAAACGAGGGCTGGGCTCTTTGTCCTGCGTTTCTAGCTTACCTTAGCCTGTTAAAAAAATCGGCACAGTAAATCGGGACGGGTGGAACGCGCGACGAGGCGCTAATTACGCGACTGTTAATGGGTTTAATATATATATGGGGGCAGGGGGGCACCCCAAAGACACAACAACAATTGATCCTTGAGATCTATTAGCCGTGTGCGGTGCCCCCCTCCACCATAGTCCTCCTCGATAATATTGTAGTGGTGCTTAGGCGAAGCCCTGCGACGGTAGAACATCAAGATCGTCACCACGCTGTCGTGCTGACGGAACTCTCCCTCGACACTCGGCTGGATCGGAGTTCGAGGGACATCATCGAGCTGAACGTGTGCTAGAACTCGGAGGTGTCGTAGTTTCGGTGCTTGATCGGTCAGGCCGTGAAGACGTACGACTACATCAACCGCGTTGTCATAACGCTTCCGCTTTCGGTCGACAAGGGTATGTAGATTACACTCTCCCCTCTCGTTGCTATGCATCACCATGATCTTGCGTGTGCGTAGGAAATTTTTGAAATTACTACGTTCCCCAACAGTGGCATCCGAGCCTAGGTTTTATGCGTTGATGTTATATGCACGAGTAGAACACAAGTGAGTTGTGGGCGATACAAGTCATACTTCTTACCAGCATGTCATACTTTGGTTTAGCGGTATTGTTGGATGAAGCGGCCCGGACCGACATTACGCGTACGCTTACGCGAGACTGGTTTTACCGCCGTGCTTCGCACACAGGTGACTAGCGGGTGTCTGTTTCTCCAACTTTAGTTGAACCGAGTGTGGCTACGCCCGGTCCTTGCGAAGGTTAAAACAGCACTAACTTGACGAACTATCATTGTGGTTTTGATGCGTAGGTAAGAACGGTTCTTGCTCAGCCCGTAGCAGCCACGTAAAATTTGCAACAACAAAGTAGAGGACGTCTAACTTGTTTTTGCAGGGCATGTTGTGATGTGATATGGTCAAGACGTGATGAGATATAAGTTGTTGTATGAGATGATCATGTTTTGTTGAAGTTATCGGCAACGGGCAGAAACCCTATGGTTGTCTCTTGGTTGCATAAGATGCAAGTGCCAAATAATTGCTTTACTTTATCGCTATGCGATAGCAATAGTTGCAAGAGCAATAGTTGGCGAGACGACCATGTGACCACACATAGATCAAAATGATGAAAATCATGGTGTCATGCCGGTGACGATGGAGATCATGACGATGCTTTGGAGATGGAGATCAAAGGCGCAAGATGATCATGGCCATATCATGTCACATATATTGATTGCATGTGATGTTTATCCTTTATGCATCTTATCTTGCTTTGATTGAAGGTAGCATTTTAAGATGATCTCTCACTAAATTATCAAGAAGTGTTCTCCCTGAGTATGCACCGTTGTGAAAGTTCTTCATGCTGAGACACCACGTGATGATCGGGTGTGATAGGCTCTACGTTCAAATACAACGGGTGCAAAACAGTTGCACACGCGAAATACTCAGGTTAAACTTGACGAGCCTAGCATATACAGATATGGCCTCGGAACACGGAGACCGAAAGGTCGAGCGTGAATCATATAGTAGATATGATCAACATATTGATGTTCACCGTTGAAACTACTCCATCTCACGTGATGATCGGACATGGTGTAGTTGATATGGATCACGTAATCACTTAGAGGATTAGAGGGATGTCTATCTAAGTGGGAGTTCTGAAGTAATATGATTAATTGAACTTAAATTTATCATGAACTTAGTCCTGGTAGTATTTTGCAAATTATGTTGTAGATCAATAGCTTGCGTTGTTCCTTTCATATGTTTATTTTGATATGTTCCTAGAGCAAATTGTGTTGAAAGATGTTAGTAGCAATGATGCGGATTGGATCCGTGATCTGAGGTTTATCCTCATTGCTGCACAGAAGAATTATGTCCTTAATGCACCGCTAGGTGACAGACCTATTGCAGGAGCAGATGCAGACGTTATGAACGTTTGGCTAGCTCAATATGATGACTACTTGATAGTTTAGTGCACCATGCTTAACGGCTTAGAATCGGGACTTCAAAGACGTTTTGAACGTCATGGACCATATGAGATGTTCCAAGAGTTGAAATTAATATTTCAAGCAAATACCCGAGTTGAGAGATATGAAGTCTCCAACATGTTCTATGGCTAAAAGATGGAGGAGAATCGCTCCACTAGTGAGCACGTGCTCAGATTGTCTGGGTAATACAATCGCTTGAATCAAGTGGGAGTTAATCTTCCAGATAAGATAGTGATTGACAGAGTTCTCTAGTCACCATCACCAAGTTAGTAGAACTTTGTGATGAACTACAGTATGCAAGGGATGACGAAAACGATTCCCGAGCTCTTTGTGATGTTGAAATCGACGAAGGTAGAAATCAAGAAAGAGCATCAAGTGTTGATGGTTGACAAGATCACTAGTTTCAAGTAAAGGGCAAAGGGAAGGAAAGGGAACTTCAACTAGAATCACAAGCAAGTTGTCACTCCCACGAAGAAGCCCAAAGCTGAACCAAAGCCTGAAACTGAGTGCTTACACTGCAAAGGAAATGGTCACTGGAAACGGAAATACCCTGAATATTTGGTGGATAAGAAGGATGGCAAAGTGAACAAGGGTATATTTGATATACAGGTTATTGATGTGTACCTTACTAGTGTTTATAGTAGCCCCTGAGTATTTGATACTTGTTCGGTTGCTAAATATTAGTAACTCGAAACAGGAGTTACAGAATAAACAGAGACTCGTTGAGGGTGAAGTGACGATGTGTGTTGGAAGTGGTTCCAAGATTGATATGATCATCATCGCACACTCCCTATACTTTCGGGATTAGTGTTAAACCTAAATAAATGTTATTTGGCGTTTGCGTTGAGCATGAATATGATTTGATCATGTTTATTGCGATACGGTTATTCATTTAAAGTTAAAGAATAATTGTTGTTCTATTTACATGAATAAAACCTTCGATGGTCATACACCCAATGAAAATAGTTTGTTGGATCTCGATCGTAGTGATACACATAATCATAATATTGATGTCAAAATATGCAAAGTTGATAATGATAGTGCAACTTATTTGTGGCACTACCGTTTGGGTCATATCGGTGTAAAGCGCATGAAGAAACTCCATAAAGATGGATTTTTGGAATCACTTGGTTATGAATCATTTGATGCTTGCGAACCGTGCCTTATGGGCAAGATGACTAAAACTCCATTCTCCGGAACAATGGAATGAGCTAGTGACTTATTGGAAATAATACATACTGATGTATGCGGTCCAATGAGTATTGATGCTCGTGGCAGGTATCGTTATTTTCTGACCTTCACGAGATGATTTGAGCAGATATGAGTATATCTTCTTAATGAAACACAAGTCTGAAACATTTGAAAAGTTCAAAGAATTTCAGAGTGAAGTGGAGAATCATCGTAACAAAAAAAAGTTTCTACAATTTGATCGCGGAGACAAATATTTGAGTTACGAGTTTGGTCTTCAATTAACACAGTGTGGAATAGTTTCACAAACTCATGCCACCTGGAACACCACAGCTTAATGGTGTGTCCGAACGTCATAACAATACTTTATTGGATATAGTGCGATCTATGATGTATCTTACCAATTTACCACTATCATTTTGGGGTTATGCATTAGAGATAGTTGCATTCACTTTAAAAAAGGGCACCATCAAAATCCGTTGAGATGACGCCTTATGAACTGTGGTTTGGCGAGAAACCAAAGTTGTCGTTTCTTAAAGTTTGGGGTTGCGATGCTTATGTGAAAAAGTTTTCACCTGATAAGCTCGAACCCAAATCGGAGAAGTGTGTCTTCATAGAATACCCAAAAGAAACTGTTGGGTACACCTTCTATCACAGATCTGAGGGCAAGATTTTCGTTGCTAAATTCGGATCCTTTCTAGAGAAGGAGTTTCTCTCGAAAGAAGTGAGTGGGAGGAAAGTAGAACTTGATAAGGTAATTGTACCTTCTCCCAAATTGGAAAGTAGTTCATCACAGAAATCAGTTCCAGTGATGCCTACACCGATTAGTGAGGAAGTTAATGATGATGATCATGAAGCTTCAGATCAAGTTACTACCGAACCTCGTAGGTCTTCCAGAATAAGATCCGCACCAAAGTGGTACGATAATCCCGTTCTAGAAGTCATGTTACTAGACCATGATGAACCTACGAACTATGAGGAAGCGATGATGAGCCCAGATTCCGCGAAATGGCTTGAGGCCATGAAATCTGAGTTAGGATCCATGTATGAGAACAAAGTATGGACTTTGATTGACTTGCTCGATGATCAGCAAGCCATGTTAAATAAATGGATCTTCAAGAGGAAGACAGGACACTGATAGTAGTGTTACAATCTACAAAGCTTGACTTGTCACAAAAAGGTTTTCGACAAGTTCAAGGTGTTGACTACAATGAGATTTTCTCAACTGTAGCGATGCTTAAGTTTGTCCGAATCATGTTAGCAATTGTCACATGTTATGAAATCTGGCAAATGGATGTCAAAAAACTACATTCTTTAATGGATTTATTAAAGAAGAGTTGTATATGATGCAACCAGAAGGTTTTGTTAATCCTAAAGGTACTAACAAAATTTGCAAGCTCCAACGATCCATCAATGGACTGGTGCAAGCATCTCGGAGTTGGAATATACGCTTTGATGATTTGATCAAAGCATATGGTTTTATACAGACTTTTGGAAAGGCCTGTATTTACAAGAAAGTGAGTAGGAGCTCTATAGCATTTCTGATATTATATGTGCAAGACATATTGTTGATTGGAAATGATATAGAATTTCTAGATAGCATAAAAGGATACTTGAATAAAAGGTTTTTCAATGAAAGACCTCAGTGAAGCTGCTTACATATTGAGCATCAAGATCTATTGAGATAGATTAAGACGCTTGATAAGTTTTTCAACAAGTACATACCTTGTCAAGATTTTGAAATAGTTCAAAATGGAACAGTCAAAGAAAGAGTTCTTGCCTGTGTTGCAAAGGTGTGAAATTGAGTAAGACTCAAGACCCGACCACGGAAGAAAATAAAAAGAGAATGAAAGTCATTCCCTATGCATCAGTCATAGGTTCTATAAAAGTATGCCATGCTATGGACCAGACCTATTGTATACTCTGCCCTGGTTTGGCAAGGGAGTACAATAGTGATCTAGGAGTAGATCACTGGACATTGGTCAAAATTATCCTTAGTAGAATAAGGATATGTTTCTCGATTATGGAGGTGATAAAAGAGTTTGACGTAAAGAGTTACATCGATGCAAGCTTTTGCACCGATCTAGATGACTCTAAGTCTCAATCTGGATACATATTGAAAGTGGGAGCAATTAGCTAGAGTAGCTCCGTGCAAAGCATTGTAGACATAGAATATTTGCAAAATACATACGACTCTGTAATATGACAGACCCGTTGACTAAACTTCTCTCACGAGCAAAACATGATCATACCTTAGTACTCTTTGCGTGTTAATCACGTAGCAATGTGAACTAGATTATTGACTCTAGTAAACCCTTTGGGTGTTGATCACATGACGATGTGAACTATGGGTATTAATCACATACAGATGTGAATATTGGTGTTAAATCACATGATGATGTGAACTAGATTATTGACTCTAGTGCAAGTGGGAGACTGAAGGAAATATGCCCTAGAGGCAATAATAAAGTTATTATTTATTTCCTTATATCATGATAAATGTTTATTATTCATGCTAGAATTGTATTAACCGGAAACATAATACATGTGTGAATACATAGACAAACATAGTGTCACTAGTATGCCTCTACTTGACTAGCTTGTTTATCAAAGATGGTTATGTTTCCTAACCATAGACAAAAGAGTTGTCATTTGATTAACGGGATCACATCATTAGGATAATGATGTGATTGACTTGACCCATTCCGTTAGCTTAGCACTTGATCGTTTAGTATGTTGTTGTTGCTTTCTTCATGACTTATACATGTTCCTGTAACTATGAGATTATGCAACTCCCGTTTACCGGAGGAACACTTTGGGTGCTACCAAACGTCACAACGTAACTGGGTGATTATAAAGGGGTACTACAGTGTCTCCAAAGGTACATGTTGGGTTGGCGTATTTCGAGATTAGGTTTTGTCACTCCGATTGTCGGAGAGGTATCTCTGGGCCCTCTCGGTAATGCACATCACTATAAGCCTTGCAAGCAATGTAACTAATGAGTTAGTTATGGAATGATGCATTACGTAATGAGTAAAGAGACTTGCCAGTAACGAGATTGAACTAGGTATTGGATACCGATGATCGAATCTTGGGCAAGTAACATACCGATGACAAAGGGAACAACGTATGTTGTTATGCGGTTTGACCGATAAAGATCTTCGTAGAATATGTGGGAGCCAATATGAGCATCCAGGTTCCGCTATTGGTTATTGACCGAGAATAGTTCTAGGTCATGTCTACATTGTTCTCGAACCCGTAGGGTCTGCACGCTTAAGGTTTCGATGACAGTTATATTATGAGTTTATGAGTTTTGATGTACCGAAGGAGTTCAGAGTCCCGGATGAGATCGAGGACATGATGAGGAGTCTCTAAAATGGTCGAGACGTAAAGATCGATATATTGGACGACTATATTCGGAGTTCGGAAAGGTTCCGAGTGATTCGGGTATTTTTCGGAGTACCGGAGAGTTACGGGAATTCGCCGGGGAGTATATGGGCCTTATTGGGCCATACGGGAATAGAGGAGAGAGGCCAAAAGAAAGGAGGCCTGCGCCCCCCCTCTGGTCCGAATTGGACAAGGGGGCTGGCCCCCTTTTCCTTCTCCCTCTCCTCCGCTTTTCTTCTCCAACAAGGAAAGGAGGAGTCCTACTCCCGGTGGGAGTAGGACTCCCCCCTTGGTGCGCCTCCTCCATAGGCCGGCCACCTCCCCCCTTGCTCCTATATATATGGGGGCAGGGGGGCACCCCAAAGACACAACAACAATTGATCCTTGAGATCTATTAGCCGTGTGCGGTGGCCCCTCCACCATAGTCCTCCTCGATAATATTGTAGTGGTGCTTAGGCGAAGCCCTGCGACGGTAGAACATCAAGATCGTCACCACGCCATCGTGCTGACGGAACTCTCCCTCGACACTCGGCTGGATCGGAGTTCGAGGGACGTCATCGAGCTGAACGTGTGCTAGTACTCGGAGGTGCCGTAGTTTCGGTGCTTGATCGGTCAGGCCGTGAAGACGTACAACTACATCAACCGCGTTGTCATAACGCTTCCGCTTTCGGTCTACAAGGGTATGTAGATTACACTCTCCCCTCTCGTTGCTATGCATCATCATGATCTTGCGTGTGCGTAGGAAATTTTTGAAATTACTACATTCCCCAACATACTGAGCGAGTCCTGGATTAGGGGGTGTCCGGATGGCCGGACTATGACCTTCGGCCGGACTCCTGGACTATGAAGATACAAGATTGAAGACTCCGTCCCGTGCCCGGATGGGACTTTCCTTGGCGTGGAAGGCAAGCTTGGCGATACGATATGAAGATCTCCTCCCATTGTAACCGACTCTGTGTAACCCTAGCCCTCTCCGGTGTCTATATAAACCGGAGAGTTTTTAGTCCGTAGGACGAACAACAATCATACCATAGGCTAGATTCTAGGGTTTAGCCACTCCGATCTCGTGGTAGATCTACTCTTGTACTACCCATATCATCAATATTTATCAAGCAGGAGTAGGGTTTTGCCTCCATCGAGAGGGCCCGAACCTGGGTAAAAACATCGTGTCCCTTGTCTCCTGTTACCATCCGCCTAGATGCACAGTTCGGGACCCCCTACCCGAGATCCGCCAATTTTGACACCGACAGTCACAATGAAGACAAGCCATGGATATAAGTTCTAAGTTGGGTTCATGAACCAAGAAGATCGCTACTTTTTTATGGCCGAACTTGGATAAACTTTCTCAAGTGTTACGGACTGAAAGTTGGCGCACGAATGTTGATGGAAATAGCAGAACCTGGTCTCATCTTTACTACGATCTTCCACCCTGACGTTGTTCCAATTGTTCATCCATGTTAGAATTGTATCTGGTTCTTGCTTGTTGCCTCGATTACTTCTTAATCCACCTATTCTGTCTAACTAATCATAATTTAACTTTAGAAGTAGCAACGAATCTCTCACGAAGATGCTACTTCTAACTAATATTTTCTTATAATTGGTGGCATGTGTAGGTTTTTACAGAGTTAAGTAGGCTGCTCGTTTGTTATTCTGTAAGAACTCGGCTGTTACTAATGGCACTGAAGTTGACTGGGATGACATCCACAAGTTCCTACACTTTATTGATCGTCTTGAGGTCCTTGTGGGGCGTTTCAATGGTGGAAGGCCACGTGGGATATGTGTGCCACTGTTGCACTCGTTGAACAGGTCCAACTGTGTCGAGAAACTTATGGTACGAGTTGTTTTCTGTTATATATGTTGTTCATAAACTATTGCTTATACATAGTTTTACAGCTGTGATCTTCTTGAAACAGAAGCTACCCTGTTCTATTGTTCCTATACAGATGCCTGACCATGGTCGGGTCAGACTTGCGCTTGGTCACAACATGATGTTTATGTCGACCTACTCCATTCCCCTTGGAGGTGAAAAGATACTTATTCATGGGTGGTCTCAAATAATGAAGGCCCGTCCATCTTGGAGAATAGGACAGAAGATTATGTTCCTACTTTTCCATGGCTCTAAAGTGAATATCATGTTTATTGACCACATTGCGAGATGCAGCCGCTTTCAGAAGGTTGTGGATGTGCGGTGGCGCCTGGGCCTTGTCCTGGGGCTTGGCAGCCTCACCCTTGGTTAACTGTAGGCAAAGTAGCACTGTTCAAGGCATGCTTTGTATGGTTTAACCTGTATAAGTACTCATACTGCTTTCAGCTATGGTTGTTAAGTGCCCCTGCTGGTTTCCGTTAAGGTTGTTAAGTACTCCTGCTGCTTTTACAGTATGTCGTGTTTCTTCAGTCATGTCTTCCTCAGCGCCGCCTGCTTCCGCCTCCTGCTTCCGCCTCCCACGGTTGGCTGCGCCTCAGCGCACGCATCGCCGCCCCACTGTCTCTTGAATCGTTAACACCAACGTCTGAGGCATCGCCGTCATCCTACGCACGCTTTGGTGCACTCGCCGCGGCGCCGCCCTCTCGCGTTGTCAACATGGTCAACAAACAACAGGAATCGGCAGAAGTACGTGGAGAGGATGATAGTAGGGGCCCACCATGTTAACATATGGAAAAAGAAAATGCTTCCTCCTAGTGGTTTCCTGACATCTGGGACCCACGACATTGTGAGCATATATAGTCAATAGACAAGAGAACAACACAAGATCGGCTAACACCTGGGACGTAGCTGATCGAGCAGTATTTTTTTTGTTATTGTTGAGACGGAGCAGGGTTTCAACTGGGATGTGGCCCGTCTAGCCCAGGCTTATATTTTATGTTCACCATATGACCAACCCAGCTATTTTTTCTTTGTGAAAATGATCCCTGAAGAATACCCAATCCATGCCTACTTATTTTTCTACACCTTGATGGGCTGCAACTCTTTCAAGACGACTGCAAATCTTGAAAGTAATATGAAATGGGTTGTAAATATAAAAACAGATGACAAATTGGCAATTACTTTATAATTTCTGAATTTTTTCACATTTCCAGATTCCTATTTCACTGGCCTTTAACCTAATTTAAATATATCTTCAAAGTACTTTCAATCTGGCTCGACATTTTGGTATTAAAAATAGTTTGGAACCCACAGAAATATGCGAAATTTCATTTAAATTTTTAACCCTGGCCCTCCAACAAAAAAACGGACTGCAATAAATTGCATAAGAAGTTGCAATGAGCTATATATAAATTATTAAAAAAATAGGGAATGGTCTGACTTGTGGGCCTATTAAATTGACGTGTATGCAAGATTTTTTTAGTTATTATATACGTCAACAAACAATTTTAGCAGACGTAACCGTTGTTTGTCAATCCAACGGCCGTCGTGTTTCTTCAATCTCTGATCTTCTTGCTCTAGCCGTCAAATCCAGCGTCGGCGGGACCGCCTACTCCCGCCTCCCATGGCCGGTTGTGCTGCCGCGTAGGCCTCACCTCCCCCTACTACTCCCACCGCTAGCTAGGGAATCCCTCTACTCACCCACACCCCCTGTTATTCTGCGGCGACGGTAGCCTCACATCGTAGCCGAACCAGTGAACCCTCGTACTCCTCTCCGTGCGGGCTTCCACTGCCACGTCTTCCCCGGCTCCGCGTCATCCCCTTCCTAGGCCTCGCCGTCGTCCACCTCCCTGGTGCTCTCGGCGCGGCGTGGTCAACATGGTCAAGGAACGACTTCCATCGGAAGAGTACTGTACATGGAGAGGCTGACAGTTGAGTCCACTGCGGCCGCAAGGAAGTGCCTCCTTATTACACGCAAAATAATTATTCCTCCATCTGATAGCAGGGACCCATCGGACGGGCCATCGTATTTCATGAAAAAAATGTTTCCCCCCTGACTGTTGGGACCCACCAGCTACATCTTCGCACGCAAGGAAGTGCGTCCATATTACGGGAAAAAAATGATTCGCCACCGTGACTGCTGGGACCCACCAGCTACATCTTTGCATGCAACGAAGTGCCTGACAGTCGGGACCCACCTGGTCGAAGCGTACGTAGCGTTGTCATTCTGGTCGCGAATGTGTACGTACATACTGGACGATGTAGAGGCGCGCACGTGTCATAGTAGAGGCGCGCACGTAGCATGTACACATAGGTACAATGGCCAGGGTGCAAGAACATAAATACGGCCACGTACATACATACGGGCGAGGTCTCGAATGCCTACTCGCGCATACGTACTGCCAGGGCTCGTGTACATGGCTGGGTCGGAATGGAGAAACTGCGTCGTCGTTGTGTTCATGGGAGCCAACCAGCTGGGTCGGAACGGAATGCGTCGTCGTGTTCATCGGGAGGGATTGGATGGAACAACCGATAGAAACTAGGCCTGGTGTGTCGTAGAACGGAGGAAACGGCCTTGTGTTCAACCGGCCACGATCGAAACGGGATCCTGTTCATCGGGAGGGGTCTGGCGTACCGCAAAACGGAGGAAACAGACTTCTGTTGGACCTCCTACAGTCGAAACGGGGTCCTGTTGATCGGGAGGGGTGTGGCGTACTGCAAAATGGAGGAAACGGACTTGTGTTGGAGCGCTACGGTCGAAATGGGGTTCATGTTCATCGGGAGGGGTGTGGCGTACCGCAAAACGGGATTCCACGGGATACTGTTCATGTCCACCGTCGACCTCCTCCAGCCTCCACGAGCTACTGTTCATCCACCGTCGACCTCCTCCAGCCTCCACCTGCGATTGTTCATACGCGGGCTCCTGTTCATCTAGACTCCACTGCGCGCTCCTCCACCGACTACTGTTCAACCAGCCCTCTCCACGGGGTCCTATTCAACCACCCCTCCACGGGCTACTGTTCATCCAGCCCTCCATTGGCTACTGTTCAACCAGCCCTCCACGGGGTCATCCTGTTCATCCAGCCCTCCATGGGGTCTTGTTCATCCATCCCCAACCGGCTCGATCGGGGTCCTATTCATCCAGAGGCAACACCACGGGGTCCTATTCATCCACCCCACCGGGAACTGTTCATCCAAACCCCCCCCCCCAACAATGCTCACTGTTCATCAAGGGAAGGAGGCAACAGGGTTCTGTTGGCTTCAGTTAGCAGCAGTAGCGGAATCACTTGGGTTCAGTAATGTAGCTAGTGCAATCGCTCTAGTTCAGTTAAAGCCCAACGCCTCGCTCGGGTTCAATTAGAGCCCAACGCCTCGCACACACGCGCGTACATGTATGAGAGAAACGCGCATCGCTCAGCCCCCGACTACCCACCGTAACCAAGAATCCTCGAAATTTTCCTCACCCTCGCTTCTACCACAGTTTTTTCCGTCATGGACGGCCCAAAGAATGTCATGCAGCTGCGTCTCCGTCCCGCCTAGGACGAAAAGTCCATTTTCCGTCATGATTTTTGTCATAGAAGTAGGAGGCCACCACATCTATGATGATACCGGGTTTTGTCACAATTATCATCATAGAAGTGTCATAAGTATGACAGAAAAAAATTGTTCGGCCCAAAATGTCATGGATGTGTCTTTTTTTTGTAGTGTATGTTCTAAGATTGATGTTGCTATAACTTTGCTATGCCTAATGCTTGTCACTAGGACCCGAGTGCCATGATTTCAAATCTGAACCTATTATGTTTTCATGAATATGTTTTTGTTCTTGATCCGATATTGCAAGTTATAGTCACCTACTACGTGTTATGATCCGGCAACCCCGGAGTGACAATACTGGTCGGGACCACTCCCGGTGATGAACATAGTTTGAGGAGTTCATGTATTCACTAAGTGCTAATGCTTTGTTCTGGTACTCTATAAAAGGAGGCCTTAATATCCCTTAGTTTCCAATAGGACCCCACTGCCACGGGAGGGTAGGACAAAAGATGTCATGCAAGTTCTTTTCCATAAGCACGTATGACTATATTCGGAATACATACCTACATTACATTGATGAATTGGAGCTAGTTCTGTGTCACCCTTTGTTATAACCGTTGCATGATGAATGCCATCCAACATAATTATCCATTGCCTACGAGCTTTTCACATATTGATCTTTGCTCCGTTACTTTTCTGTTGCCACTGTTACGATTGCTACAAAACTACTACTGTTACTTTTGCCACCGTTACTGTTACTTCCATATTACTTTGCTACTAAATATTTTGCTACAGATATTAAGTCTTTCAGGTGTGGTTGAATTGACAACTCAGCTGCTAATACTCAAGAATATTCTTTGGCGCCCCTTGTGTCGAATAAATAAATTTGGGTTGAATACTCTACCCTTGAAAACTATTGTGATCCCCTATACTTGTGGGTTATCAAGGACGAGCAGGAATTAAGCTTGGGGATGCTGATACGTATCCAACGTATCTATAATTTTTTATTGTTCCATGTTGTTATATTATCATTCTTAATTGCTTTACAATCATTTTATAGCAACTTTATATCATTTTTTGGACTAACCTATTGACATAGTACCCAATGCTAGTTGTTGTTTTTGCTTGTTTTTTACATCACAGAAAATCAATACCAAATGAAGTCCAAATGCAGCCAAACCTTTTGGAAAAAAATCTGGACCAGAAGACACAACTTGGGCCAAAGAAGTACCAGAGGGGTGCCCCGAGGGGGGCACAACCTACCTGGGCGCGCCTGGGCTAGTGGGTTGTGCCCACCTCGGTGGCCTCCCGCACCGCCTCTTCGCCCTATAAATTCCCAAATATTACAAAAACCCTAGGGGAGTATATAGATCAGAAGTTACGTCGCCACAAGCCTCTATAGCCACGAAAAACCAATCTAAACCCTGTTCCGGCACCCTGCCGAAGGGGGAAATCATCACCGTTGGTCATCTTCATCATCCCGGCGACCACCATGATGAGGAGGGAGTAGTCCACCCTCGCGGCTGAGGGTTTGTACCAGTAGCTATGTGTTTAATCTCTCTCTCTCTCTCTCTCTCTCGTGTCCTTAATGACACGATCTTGATGTATCGCGGGCTTTGTTAATATAGTTGGATCATATGGTGCTTTCCCCTCTCTTTATTGTCGTGATGAATTGAGTTTTCCCTTTGAGATTTCATTTCATCGGATTGAATACTTCTATGGATTTGAGAGCACTTGGTATATGTCTTGCATATGAATACCCGTGGTGACAATGGGGTATTATATTGATTCACTTGATATATGTTTTGGCACTCAACTCACGGATTCCGAGGTGACATTGGGGCAATCTATGCATAGGGGTTGATGCACGTTTTTGTCCTTGTTTCCCCGGTAGAATCTTGGGGCACTCTTTGAGGTTCTTTGTGTTGGATTGAGTATTATGAATCTAAAATTGTTTGATGCATATCGTATAATTAACTCATGGATACTTGTGGTGACATTGGAGTATCTAGGTGATATTAGAGTTGGTTGATGTGTATCATATGGTGTTATTTTAGTACAAAATCTTGGATAGATCGAATGCAAAGAATAGCTTTGCGTTATTTTAGTAAGAACTCTTGAATAGATCAAACGGAAACAATAGCTTTAAGGTGGTTTCGTACCCTACAAACAATTTCTTCTTATGTTCTCCGCTAGATAAGTACTTTGGAGTGATTCTTGATCACACGTTGAGGGATGGTTATATGATCCAACTAGATTAGCATTGTTGAGAGATTGCACTAGCGAAAGTACGGACCCTAGGCCTCATTTTCAAGAATTGCAATACCAGTTGTGCTCACTTTTGTTCTTGCCACCTTGCTGTTTTTTATTGTTACTATCACAAAAATCAATATCTACTATCATTACTACACTTGTATCACCATCTCTTAGCCGAACTAGTGCACCTATACAAATTACCATTGTATTTGGTGTGTTGGGGACACATGAGACTTTTTATTATTTGGTTGCAGGGTTGTTTGAGAGAGACCATCTTCATCCTACGCCTCCCACAGATTGATAAACCTTAGGTCATCCACTTGAGGGAAATTTGCTACTGTCCTACAGAACTCTGCGCTTGGAGGCCCAACACAAGTCTACAAGAACAAGTTGTGTAGTAGACATCAATTCACCCCACGCTATTGCTCCACGGTAATGGCGCCAGGAAAAGGTCTTGATAACCCACAAGTATAGGGGATCAATTGTAGCCTTTCTCGATAAGTAAGAGTGTCGAACCCAACAAGGAGCTAAAGGTAGAACAAATATTCCCTCAAGTTCTATCGACCATCGATACAACTCTATGCACACTTTACGTTTGCTTTACCTAGAACAAGTATGAAACTAGAAGTACTTTGTAGGTGTAAAGGGATAGGTTTGCAAGATAATAAAGAACACATAAATAAAAGCTAGGGGTTGTTTAGATAAAGAAACAATTAAGTTACTTTTAGTAGAGAGCTTTTTGTCACACAAGAAAGTTATTTGTCCCTAGGCAATCGATAACTAGATTGGTAACCATTATTGCAATTTTATATGAGGGAGAGGCATGAGCTAACATATTTTATCTACTTGGATCATATGTAGTTATGATTGGAACTCTAGTAAGCATCCGCAACTACTAAAGATCATTAAGATAAACCCAACCATAGCATTAAATATCAAGTCCTGTTTACTCCCATACACAACAACTCACTTACTAGGGTATGTGCTTTTGTCACTCACACCATCCACCCTAAGCGAATCATGAACATATTGCGACACCCTGTAGAGGGGATCCCTCACACTTGCATGACACGGAGAGCACCATAAGACAACACCAATAATAAAACATACAACTCAAACCAATCATGATCATCAATCAACCCATAGGACAAAACAGATCTACTCAAACATCATAGGATAGCCACATATCATTGATAATAATGTATAGTGTTGAGCACCATGTATAAGTAGATATTACAACGGGTAAAAGAGAGGTTACACCTCTGATAGAGGGGGAGAGAGTTGGTGATGACGTCGGCGAAGTTGTTGGTGTAGATCGCCGTCACGATGATGGCCCGGCAGCGTTCCGGCGCCACCGGGAGAGAGCCCCCCTCCTTCTTTTTCCTTAACCTCCACCCTAGATGGGAAGAGGGTTTCCCCTCTGGTCCATGGCGGCGGAGGGGCGAGAGCCCCTCCGAGATTGGATCTCTCTTTGTTTCTCTTCTGTTTCGCGTCCCTGTTTTCTGGCCTTTCATCGTTTCTTACATTCTCGGAGATCCGTAACTCCGATTGGGTTGAAATGTTAACATGATTTTTATCCGGATAGAAGCTTCATTGTTGCCGAAGGACACCTCCAACTGACCTATGAGGTGGTCACAAGCCCTAGGGGCGCGCCTACCCCCTAGGGCGCGCCCTATGAGTTTGTGGGGCCTGTGGACCACGCCTCACGCTGATTCTTCTTCCCCAAAATCACATATATTCCAAAAAAATCCCCGTAATTTTTTATCGTGTTTGTACTTCGTTTGATATGGATATTATGCAAAACAAAAAACATGCAACAAACAGGAACTGTCACTGGGCATTAGATCAATATGTTAGTCCCAAAAATAATATAAAATGTTGCCAAAAATATATAAAATTTGTGGAATATTGGCATGAAACAATAAAAAATTATAGATACGATGGAGACGTATCAGGCGTGTCAGTCAAGATGTAATTTGGACACATCCCTCACTTCAGTTCGTAACAAGCACATCTCCATGGGTGACTTCCAACGCACAATTAAGATCATACTACAAGATGCCGTGCATTACACGAAACATCAAGATGCATTTTTTTTTACAAAACACCTGTTGTGATTGACCCATGCGGGAGTAATCTCATGTGTAAAAACTAATGATATATCGAGAAAGAGGAGAGATAAGGTGAGGAGGAGTGGGACGTGGTGGTGATTGGTGGTCGGACTGGGCGGAGGCATGGGGATGGATGACGCCGGCAGCGGCCACCATGCCAGATTGTTTCAGAGGCTTCCTTTTTTAATTTCTCAACAATGAAGTTGTGGGAGATAAGGATGAACGAGGGAAGACCTTATCTGCAAATATGGAGAGAGGTGTGGGTATCTTTTTGCAAAATTACCATAATTTGCTTTCTATCTGTCAGATATAGATCGGACGGTCTATATTGTAAGATGCAGGCACACCATCATCACCAACTTGTTTTTTTATAAGAGTAGAGATATGGCCCCTTCACAAATATATGGTTGTAAGCATTATGTGTTTGCAATGTTAAGTTTGATATACGATACGGTTAAAAGCTAGAGATTTATTTAACAAAAGCTTGTTTTTGACCCTAGCTTAAAGGGCACAGTCCTCCTGAGCGTTCAATAACTTAGGGTCACCTTTGGGGAAAAAGGCGAGAATCTTTTCTGCTCCATTTCCAAATCACCAAAGGTAGTAATCAAGACCTTTTTCTGACGCCGTTGCCGGAGAGGCTTTGTGTGCCTAGTCTTTCTGGATAGAGTTTTTATTAAAGTTTTGTTTCAATTTTTTAGTTTTAGTTTTAGTTTTTCCTTTGTTGCAAGTCTTATACGTAGTAACCCCAAAAATATTACCATGGCTCATAATCTTGGAAGTTTTGCTACTCCTAGCAATAACTTTATGCTTGAACCAATAGCACAACCTGATGTTGTTGCTGCTGAGTATGAGATAAAACCGAACCTAGTCTCTAGGTCAATTAGATGGTTCTTTTTCTTCAAGAATTTGATTTGCATATTGTTGATAGAAAGGGAGCTGATAACCCTGTAGCAGATAATTTGTCTAGGATGGAACATTTTCTTGATGATCCACTACCTATCAATGATAGTTTTCCTGGTAAGCAATTTGCTATTATTAATACTTCATCTTCTTGTAATAACCCTTAGTATGCTGATTATGCTAATTTCATTGTTGGAGAATATTTACCACCTAACTATACTCACCAACAAAAGAAATTCTTCTTTAATTTAAGACATTACATTTGGGATGTCCCACATCTTTATAAATAAGGAGTAGATGGTATTAATTATTAGAGGTTGTATACCTGAGCATGAACAGGAATATATCTTGAGGAAGTGTCACTCCGGTGCCTACGGAGGACACCATGTTGCAGACAGAACTGCACACAAGGTATTGCAATCTAGTTTTTATTGGCCCACTCTCTTCGAAGATGCATGTAAGTTTGTTCTTTCTTGTGATGAATGTCAAAGAGTTGGTAAAATTGGTAGACGTCATGAAATGCCTACGAAATATCCACTTGTTATTGAGCCATTTGATGTTTGGGATTTTAATTATATGGGACATTTTCCTTCCTCGCATGGTTATACTCATATTTTAGTTATTCTTGATTATGTTACCAAATGGGTGGAAGCCATTTCAACTAGTAGTGTTGATCACAATGCTTCTATTAAAATGCTTAAAGAAGTTATTTTTCCTAGGCTTTGGGTCCCTAGATATTTAATGGTTGATGGTGGTTCACATTTTATCCATGGTGCTTTTCGTAAAGTTTTAGCTAAGTATGATGTAAACCATGGAGTAGCATCACCTTATCATCCTCGGTCTAGTGGGCAAGTAGAATTGAACAATGGAGAAATAAAATGTGACCCGGTGTGTGAGTAGTCTGATAAGGTGTTGCTTGAGGCAAGAGCCTTGCAACCCGATGTATTTGTTGGAGGGGTCAATGGAAGTGCTTTTAATTAATGCCCCGTGTGTGTGAAATAGAATTGTTCTTTGGTTGTATCTTTTCTCCTTCGCGTTCTTCATCCCTGCAGGTACCTAAGATCTTGGAGAATGAGCCACGGAGAGGCTACGAGTAGGGAGACTATGAAGTGTTATTTTGAACACCAGTGACAGAAAGGTTTAGTACGGTAACATGGATCCTATCTCTAGGTGTAGTCATTAAACGCCCAGTGCTTTTGTCTGATTATTGCAATATTAATTATCAAGACAATCCCTCGAGAAGTATAGGGCCTTCGGTTGGACAACTGACTCTTGATGCAAGAGCCGGTCAAGATGTAATTTGGACCCCCCCCCCCTTCGATTCGTAACAAAAGCACATCTCGATGGTTGACTTTGAGCGCACAAATTTAGACTATATCTGATCCCTTCACAAATATATGGTTGTAAATATTAAGACCTTATACCCTATTTTTCTTATAAGTGTTTGCAGTGTCAAGTTTGATTTACAATCTGGTTAAAAGCTGGAATTATTTCCTTAACAAAATCCTATTTGAGACCATAACTTAAAGGGCACCGTCTTCCCGTGGGTTCGATAACTCAGGATCACCTCTAGAGAAAAAGGCAAGAATTCTTTCTACTTCATTTCTGGATCACCAAAGGTAGTAATCAATTGTATGCTAGCCCTTGTCTATATCACAACTGAGAAAGGTCTTTTCCAACTTACCCCATCTCTATTGATTTTGCAGGTTCATACACGAATGAAGCAAAAATAACAACGCAAAACTCCACTAGATTTTTTTTACACATGAGCATTAGCTTGAGAAACACAACATTTGTTCTAGCCTATTTCGTTTCTAGAGATACATTTTGTTTTACAACATGAGAAAAGTACTTTGAGTACTGGAAATTTATGTCGGTTTTATTTTTCTATTTCTTGCAGTGCAAAGTTGAAAGAAACATTTTTTATTAAAATACTTGCGACATCAATGTATACATTCTTTCAAACAGTTTGTTACTTTTGCGTGTCAAAGCAGTGTGAGAAACAAGAGCTGGCTGAACCAGAGAAACAATGCTAAACCAGAAACTTGAACAACGCTAGTGCCAGCCCAACTAAAAAACAGAAAGAAGAAAATCGAAAACATAAATAGAATCGTAGGACGCCCCATACAAAATAACTCCAGATTGACGGATATCCTTTTTCGTGCTTCACGTGCCAGTTAGATTGTTATCGGTAAAATATGCACATAAGAATCGATGCATTTTGCTTAACGGGCTAGCCTATATAACGGAATGCAACAATGTGGTTCTTCCGGTTTTGGAAACATTCCAGAAGCTTCCTTTGCTCAGTTTTGGAAATAGAAAAAGGATTATTTTTTCCAATGGCTAGCGTTTTTGTACATATCAACTAATATAATAGTATGTCTTCACTGCATGCGTTTTCGCACATACACTAGTTTTGTTAGCTTCCTATTGTTCCCCTGAAGATATAACACTTTCCTCTAAAATATCATCCTATTGGCCTTGTTCATTGGTAAGGTTTAGTCCTTAATTACCAGCGAGTGACATTAAGAACCATGATCGAGCGATAGATCTGAAACAACATTGGGAATTTCAAAAATGCAATTATTTTGTTGGAAAAAGTGAATACTTTTGGAAACCAAAACCATTTTCAAAATTCTGCATGTTTTTTCAGAAACTCTAACATTTTGTGAAAACATGAACATTTTTCTGAAAAAGCAGATTTATTTTTGTTTTCTTTGAAAATCCATTTCTTTTAAAAATCATAAACATTTTTTGCAACTCCGAAAATTTTTGGAAAACACAACTTTTGTTGAGATATGTGAACAATTTTGACACTCCGAACAAAATTTAAAAGCGCAAGCATTTTAAAATTCTCTAACGTTTTTTTGACTTACGTGGAAAAAATTAAACACAAGAAGCTTTATTAAATTTTGATTTCAAAAATAAACATGAATGTTTTTTGAAATTCTACGATCATTTTTTGAAATTTTAACAAAAAATGGAGATGGAAGCCTTTTTTGTAATTCTAAACAAAATTTGAAAATAGGAATATTTTTTAAAGAGCACAATGTTTTGAATTTATGAAAAACTTGAAAAAACTGTGAAAATTTTCGAAATTTCCAAAATTTTGCAGAAAAATGAATACTTTTTGAAATTTGGGGCAACGTTTGAAATTCCTGAAGATTTCTGAAAAAATAAAAAGATAATTGAAAAAAACAAAAAAAAGAGAAATAATGAAATAGAAACAGAAAAGTAAAAAAAGAAAATGGAAAACAAAAGCCAACAGAGTAGCAAAACACCGAGAAAAAACTGTAAATGAAAAAAGGGGAAAAAGCTCGGTTTGAGGAACTGTCTAGATAGTGCCCAGAACACAGTGGCTACCAGGCCGAAATGGGCCAGCCCGTCTCTCGCTCTCGGCCGAGCGCACTCAAAATACTCTCGTATAGGATTGTCGGCCAGTCTGACGCGAAGAGAGTCACGTAGGGGTGTCCTTTTGTCTCACTTACAGCGAGACCTAGGAAACCCTCGTGAAGGGGAACCATTTTTTACTTCTTTTATGGTTTAAATATGCTAAATATATATAATAAAAACTATCTACACAAAACATTTGAAAAATATTAATCAAGCATTTGAAAATGTGTATAGAGAAAATGCTTATCATATATATATATATATATATATATATATATATATATATATATATATATATATATATATATAGGGAAAATCCATCCTACCACCCGGTGGTAGTTACCCCACATGTCTCATATACTACCATGTGGTATTATATTTTATAAGTAGTGGTAGTTACCACCACTTGCATTTTGTATGTTGTATGTAGTATCTGTCGAAACCGAGAGTATGTACGTGTAGTA
>NC_041387.1:134966346-134967352 GCF_002162155.2 Triticum dicoccoides | reverse complement strand
GTTTATCATGTATACGAAAAATATATAAATAATATTATATTGTGTATGAAAACCAATGTGATCATGTATTTTAAAAAACTTTAATTAAGAAAGTTAAACAAGTATTTAAAAATGGTTAACTAAGCATTTGGAATATATTGAATTTCTGTCAAATAATGTTGACCATGTATTAAATAAATAATGAAAAATGTTACTCATCTATTAAAAAATGTTAATCAACCATTGAAGTTTTTGAAGTATTTGAAAAATGTAATTAAGCATTTGAAATTTTTAAATGTGTATAGAAGAAATGTTGACCATGCATGAAAAAAATGATGAAATTATTTTGATCTTGTGTTTAAAAAATGTTAATCAATCATTTGGAAAAAAACATTGAGCAAGTATTTGAATTTTTTTAATCAAGTATTGAAAAAAGTTAAATGTGTATAGAAAAAAGGTTAACCATATAGTTAAAAGAATATTAATCTGGTATCTAGAAAATGTTAATGAAGCATTTAAAAAATGTTTAAAATGTACAGAAAAAAGGTTGACCATGTATTGAACACAAATTTAATCTTCTATTTGGAAAATGCTAATCAAGCATTTAAAAAATGTGTATACAATGTGTTGACCATGACTTCAAGAAACATTAAACCTGTATTTTAAAAATGGTAAATGTGTATTAGGAAAAGGTATTAGATATTTACCAAAGATGTGTATAGTAAAACAATGAATTCTGAGAGGAAACAAAATAAAATAGATAAAAATGAGAAAGAAACGTACAAACATGAAGAGAAAGAAAGGAAATAAAAAAGCAACGGAAAACTGAGAAAGAAAGAAAGAAAAATAAATGAAAAAGGATGAAAATAAAAAAAAGGTTAAAATGGAGAATAATATGAAGAAAAGTTGTGGAAAAAGTAAGAAAAACTAGTGAAAATTGAGTGAGAAACAAAGAAGAACAGTTAAAAACGAAAACCCTAAAAAATAAAAAAAATAAAATGCTACACTACGTAGCTTGTTACATGAA
>NC_041387.1:134910471-134965990 GCF_002162155.2 Triticum dicoccoides | reverse complement strand
ATTAGCCCACATCAGCTCATATGTAAGTTTCGTAATAGTTATTACGTAGGTACGGATCTGTAGAACTGGGTGTACAGTTCCCTCGAGTTAGGGTTTTTGTTCTCGCGGCGGCGATTGCGGCGCCGTCGAGTGGTTTCCCTTCCCTATCGCTGATCTCTCTCTGTCAATCTCCAAAGCGCCTCTCACTCTGGGCTAGGCAGGGACGATGGTACTAGGGCTCCCCCCAAAATTTACCCGGCCAGTCAAGCATCGGGTGAGGTTTTTCTGATGGCGGCGGATGGGGCCTCGGGCTCCTCGGGCATCAGTGATGTCGAGCGGATGATGAAAGAGCTTGGTCTGATGGAAGAAGATCTTGATGATGTGATCTTCGATGAGAAAGATGCGCCTCCAAAGGACCTAGATGGACTGCGCTGGCGAGGGTAAACACCTCCAAATCTTATAGCCAGACTTGGTTCTACAGAAACATGCGGGCGGCATGGAATATAGCACAGGTTGCCAAGTTTAAGCCCCTGGAGGAGAATCTATATACGGTGCAATTATCCCGTTTAGGGGATTGGGAGAGGGTTATGCATGAGGGACCTTGGAACTTTCGAGGGGATGCAGTGCTTATTAAACCTTATGATGGGGTCTCAAAACCTTCAACCATCAAGCTGGAGACGATTGATATATGGATTCAAATACATGATGTACCAGATCTGTTTGGCCACCTGGTTACTCCACTAGTTGCAAAGGTGGGGGAAGTGCTTTTCACAGAACAACCATCTCATGATTTTGTTGGGAATTTTCACAGAGTGTGGATTCGGCTCAATGTTTTTAAGCCCCTGAAGAATGTTGTCTCCATGATCAGAGGTGAGGAAAGACATATTTATAAGGTGAAGAATGAGAAACTGCCCGATTGGTGTGCAGTCTGTGGTATGTTGGGTCATTTGTACAAGGAACATGGTAACGGGATTCATCCCCCTTCGGCTCTAGTTTTCAAGGATCTACGAGCAGGCTGGGTCATGCGCACGAGTCAAGGACCTAGAGAGGGCTGAGGAAGGAAAGGAGGCCGAAGGGGAGGCCGGACAGGAGGACGGTCAGGTAACCGTTTTGAGGATGATATGAACAACTTCCCAGCTTATCCTGCGAAGGGAAAGGAAATAGGATGACATGGTCGTTGAAGGCACTAAAAAATATATTGACATGGAAGATCTTACGAGGAAGAGGATAGCAGGAGGGGCGTTGGAGGGCAACATGCACAATACCACAAGCGTAGATGCTACACATAATATGAAGCAGCTGGCAATTGTGCCGGTAGGCACTTCCCTTGCGAGTTCCACTCCACAAAGAGACCCCAAGAGGACCAGGATGGATGGTGATGGCAGCGATGGACAGTCTTCGGCGGTGAAGAGTTTGGCGGGCTCCTTCGAGGAGCGCCGCTAGGCCCAATGTGATGTAGGGTAGAACCCTAGAGGCTGATCTTTCACGTTTGGAGCGGATCCCTACGAGGAACACGAAGAACACGAGGAGGGGAACGAGAGAAAAACACTCAACCAACAAGAATAAAAGTCACACATGTGCTAGATCATCGAGGCACGAGGTAATACAAGATCCAAATCCAACAAGAGATGGTACAGCGGGTAATCGGTTCTTCTCCGTGAGGATGTCTTGATGAGGGTCTTCTCCGGATGGAGGTCTTGAATCCAAGTGGATCTTCTCCGAAGAGGTGTCGGTCCCTCACGAGGAGTAGATCCGGATGGATGAGCGAGGCTCTATCTCACAAATGAGCTAAATCAACGCTAACCCTAGAAAGAGGACGGAGGAGGAGTATATATAGTTTAGGGGGGTGAAGGGGGTACATGGGCCACGGCCCTTACACTGTTCACAGACAGGGAAGGCCGGATGTCCGGGTGTCAGGCCGGATGTCTGGGCGTTCGCGAGGGGCCGGATGTCCAAGCGTTTGCGAGGGGCCGGATGTCCGGGCTGGTGGAGTCGGCCACGGTGCTCTCTGGATAGGAGGGGCCGGATGTCCGGGCGAAGGGGCCGGATGTCCGGGGCTTCGGGAGGAGTCGGATGTCCGGGGTGATGGCCGGATGTCTGAGATGTCAGGGCAGGTTTCTGTAATCCCTGGATAGCTTATCCGATGTCCGGGCTGGAGGCCGGATTTCCGGGGCGACGGGCCGGATGTCCGGGCTGGACGCCGGATGTCCGGCCCTGTACCTTCGGCAGCAGGTCCCTGGCTGCGGGGTAGATCTCCAGGGGCCGGATGTCAGGGGCCATGGCCGGATGTCAGGGGCCTGGAAGCTGTCCTCGCCTTCTTCCGTTGGTTCTCTTCTTCCGTGGACTTGGTGGCTTGATGATACGTCTCCAACGTATCTATAATTTATGAAGCATTCATGCTATTTTATTATCTCTTTTGAATGATTATGGGATTTATTATACACTTTTATATTACTTTTGGGACTAACCTATTAACCAGAGGCCCGGCCCATATTGTTGTTTTATTGCCTGTTTCAGTATTTCGAAGAAAAGGAATATCAAACGGAGTCCAAACGCCTTCGGGAGCGTGATTTTTAGGAAGAATATGATCTGGGAGACTTGGAGTTCACGTCAGAAGATCCTCGAGGAGGCCACAAGATAGGGGGCCACGCCCACCCCCCTGGGCATGTCCTACCCTCTCATGGGCCCCTCGAGGCTCCCCCGACCGACTTCCTTCGCCTATATAAGCCTACGTACCCTAAAAACATCAGAACAGAAGATAGATCGGGAGTTCCGCCGCCGCAAGTCTCTGTAGCCACCAAAAACCTCTCGGGAGCCTGTTCCGGCACCCTGCCGGAGGGGGAACCCATCACCGGTGCCCATCTTCATCATCTTGGCGCTCTCCATGACGAGGAGGGAGTAGTTCACCCTCAAGGCTGAGGGTATGTACCAGTAGCTATGTGTTTGATCTCTCTCTCTCTCTCTCTCTCTCTCTCTCTCTCTCTCTCTTGTTCTCTCTATGGCACGATCTTGATGTATCGCGAGCTTTGCTATTATAGTTGGATCTTATGATGTTTCTCCCCCTCTACTCTCTTGTGATGAATTGAGTTTTCCCTTTGAAGTTATCTTATCGGATTGAGTCTTTAAGGATTCGAGAACACTTGATGTATGTCTTGCCGTGCTTATCTGTGGTGACAATGGGATATCATGTGCCACTTGATGTATGTTTTGGTGACCAGCTTGCGGGTTTCGCCCATGAACCCAGGCATAGGGGTTGGCACACGTTTTCGTCTTGACTCTCCGATAGAAACTTTGGGGCACTCTTTGAAGTACTTTGTGTTGGTTGAATAGATGAATCTAAGATTGTGTGATGCATATCATATAATCATGCCCACGGATACTTGAGGTGACAATGGAGTATCTAGGTGACATTAGGGTTTTGGTTGATTTGTGTCTTAAGGTGTTATTCTAGTATGAACTCTATGATAGATTGAGCGGAAAGAATAGCTTCATGTTATTTTACTACGAACTCTTGAATAGATAGAATAGAAAGGATAACTTTGAGGTGGTTTCGTACCCTACCATAATCTCTTCGTTCATTCTCCGCTATTAGTGTCTTTGGAGTGACTCTTTATTGCATGTTGAGGGATTGTTATATGATCTATCTATGTTATTATTGTTGAGAGAACTTGCACTAGTGAAGTATGAACCTTAGGCCTTGTTTCCTACCATTGCAATACCGTTTACGCTCACTTTTATCGCTTGTTACCTTGCTGTTTTTATAATTTCAGATTACAAAAACCTTTATCTACTATCCATATTGCACTTGTATCACCATCTCTTCGCCGAACTAGTGCACCTATACAATTTACCATTGTATTGGGTGTGTTGGGGACACAAGAGACTTTTGTTATTTGGTTGCAGGGTTGTTTGAGAGAGACCATCTTCATCCTACGCCTCCTACGGATTGATAAACCTTAGGTCATCCACTTGAGGGAAATTTGCTACTGTCCTACAAATATGTGCACTTGCAGGCCCAACAACATCTACAAGAAGAAGGTTGTGTAGTAGACATCAAACTCTTTTCTGGCGCCGTTGCCGGGGAGGTGAGTGCTTGAAGGTATATCTTTAGATCTTGCAATCTAATCTTTTTGTTTCTTGTTTTATCACTAGTTTAGTTTATAAAAGAAAACTACAAAAAAATGGAATTGAGTTTATCTCATACGCTTCGTCTTTTTAATATCTTTCGTGAGTATGATGAAAAGGAAAATTGTGCTCAAGTGTTAGAAGAAGAAATCTACATAATGTTTGGTACTAAATCTTTGTATGATGAGCATGATTGCAATGTTGTTAGTATGAATTCCTTGAATATCCATGATGCTAATGATATGCAAAGCCACAAGCTTGGGGAAGCTATGTTTGATGAAGATGATATGTTTAGTCCCCCAAGTTTTGATGAGAATATTTATTATGATGAAAGCATGCATCCTATTTATGATGATTATATTTATGAAAGTGGATTTGGAGAGGTCATGACTTTATTTAGTGATGAATCCACTATTTTGGAAGAGGTTCCAATTGATTATGAGAATAAAGTTGCTATCTATGATGATTATTGTGATGACTTGTATGCTATTAAGAATAATGATAACCATGAAACTTGTCATCATGATTTTAGTTTTCAATTGGATTATGCTTCACATGATAGTTATTTTGTTGAGTTTGCTCCCACTACTATTGATGAGAATAAATTTGCTTATGTGGAGAGTAGTAAAATTTCTATGCAAGTAGATCATGAAAAGAATGCTTTAGGTGCTGGTTATATTGTTGAATTCATTCATGATGCTACTAAAAATTATTATGAGGGAGGAACATATGCTTGTAGGAATTGCAATAATATCAAGTTTCCTCTCTATGTGTTGAAAATCTTGAAGCTACGCTTGTTTTACCTTCCTATGCTAGTTGATTATTGTTCCCATAAGTTGTTTGCTCACAAAATCCATAGGCATAGGAAGTGGGTTAGACTTAAAGGTGCTAGTCATATGCTTCATGATGCTCCCATTATGTTTCAATTCTTATCTTTTAAGTGAGCATCATTGCCATCATCATGCCTAGCTAGGGGTGTTAAACGTTAGTGCTTGTTGGGAGGCAACCCAACTTTATTTTTGTTTCTTGCTTTTTGTTCCTGTTTAGTAATAAATAATTCATCTAGCCTCTGGTTATATGTGGTTTCATGTTTTAATTAGTGTTTGTGCCAAGTAGAACCTTTGGGAAGACTTGGGTGAAGTTTATGTGATCTTGCTGTAAAAATCAGAAACTTTAGCGCTCACGAGATTAGCTGCCATTTTTTTTTACTGGAGAGTGCTTTTAGGTTGATTCTTTTTGCAGATGATTAATAGACAAATTCCTCAGGTCCACCAATTTATTTCAGAATTTTTGGAGTTCTAGAAGTATACGTTTGATACAGATTACTACAGACCATTCTGTTTTTGACAGATTCTGTTTTCATTGTGTTGTTTGCTTATTTTGATGAATCTGTGAATAGTATCGGAGGGTATGAACCATAGAGAAGTTAGAATACAGTAGATATTACACCAATATGATTTTAGAATGAGTTCTTTACAGTCCCTAAGTGGTGATTTATTTTCTTATACTAACGGAGCTTACGAGTTTTGTGTTGAGTTTTGTGTGGTTGAAGTTTTCAAGTTTTGGGTAAGGATTCGATGGACTATGGAATAAGGAGTGGAAAGAGAATAAGCTTGGGGATGCCCAAGGCACCCCAAGGTAATATTCAAGGACAACCAAGAGCCTAAGCTTGGGGATGCCCCGGATGGCATCCCCTCTTTCGTCTTTGTTCATCGATAACTTTATTTGGAGCTATATTTTTATTCGCCACATGATATGTGTTTAGCTTGGAGCGTCATTTTATTTTGTTAGTTTTTCTTTCTTTTATTTAGAATAATGTTTTGCATCTTTATTTTCAATAAAAATGTCAAGGATAGCCTTTACCATGCTTATTTTGCTTGTATACATGTTGCTGTTTGAAAACAGAAAGATTACCGTTGTTGCAAAAATTCCCTAGAAAATTCAGAGAATGATATAATGTTGAATCTTTTTGCATAATGATCTCTGATAAATCTTCTACAGCATAGTATTTTTCTCGTAATTTTTGGAGTTAGGGAAGTATTGATACTCTTGCATTCTTTACAGACTGTACTGTTTTGGCAGATTGCTGTTATGGTTACATTGTTTGCATATGTTTGCTTGTTTAATAATTCTATTTGAGGATAGGAGTGTTAAATATGCAGAGACATTTGGTATGCAATGTTGAATAATAATTTTAGTGATTTGTTACAGTAGAAATTGATAAGGTTTTGCATTGGTTTATACTAACCTATCTCACGACTTCTTGTTGAGTTTGGTGTGGATGAAGCTTTTGATAAAAAGAGAAACCATGAGATGAGAGGAATTAAGGAGACACAAAATTTCAATCTTGGGGATGCCCAAGGCACCCCAAGATAATATTTCAAGAAGTCTCAAGCATCTAAGCTTGGGGATGCCCCGTAGGCATCCCACCTTTCTTCTTCAACAACTATCGGTTAGTATCGGTTGAGCCTAGTTTTTGCTTCTTCACATGAGTTGTGCTATCCTTGCAATGTCATTTATTTTTCTTTTCTTTCTGTTTGAATAAAATACCAAGATATGAAATTCTTTAATGAGAGAGAGTCTTCATATAGCTACATAATTATTTAGCTACTCATCGTTCTTCACTTATATCTTTTTGGAGTAGTTTTTCATTCACTCGTGTGCTTCACTTATATCCTATGAGTAAATGGTTGAATGAGTTGAATGTCATAAATCTGAAATTATATATGTCTCATTTGCTTATCCCATGGGGAGTAATGACTTCACATCTAAGAAGTACAGGTTTATTGAAGGTTAGCAAGCATTGTATTGGTCATTTGAACAATTCATGAAAGAATATTGAAGGAAGAGAGATTTCACATATAAATATACTATCCTAGACATCTTTTATACTTGTGAGCACTCGTTATGTATGACATGCTAAAGAGTTGATGTTGGACAAGGAAGACAATGTAATGGGTTATGTTTTCTCACATCTCAGTTAAAGTATATTGTCATGGATCATTCAAACATGTTGAACTTGCCTTTCCCCCTCATGCTAGCCAAAATTCCTTGCACCAAGTAGAGATACTATTTGTGCTTCCAAATATCCTTAAACCCAGTTTTTGCCATGAGAGTCCACCATACCTACCTATGGATTGAGTAATATCTTTCAAGTAAGTTGTCATCGGTGCAAGCAATAAAAATTGCTCTCTAATTATGCATGACTTATTAGTGCGGAGAAAATAAGCTTTGTACGATCTTGTTATGGAAGCAATAAAAGTGACGGACTGCATAATAAAGGTCCATATACAAGGGGCAATATAAAGTGACATTCTTTCGCATTAAGACTTTGTGTATCCAACCCTAAAAGCGCATGACAACCTCTGCTTCCCTCTGTGAAGGGCCTATCTTTTACTTTATGTCTTTTACTTTATGCAAGAGTCGAGGTGATCTTCACCTTTCCCTTTTTCATTTTATCCTTTGGCAAGCACTTTGTGTTGGGATGATCCTGATATATATATATCCAATTGAATGTAAGTTAGCATGAACTATTATTGTTGACATCACCCAAAGGTGAATACGTTGGGAGGCAACACTATAAGCCCCTATCTTTCTCAGTGTTCGATTAAGACTTCATAACCATTAGTATTGCGTGAGTGTTAGCAATTGTAGAAGACTATATGATGGTTGAGTATGTGGGGTTTGCTATTCCTGAAAATAAGATGAATTGCAATTGTTTGATGACTAAGAATAAAGTTTGCTAGTTTATGGTCTATGCTTTAAACATGTGAATTGCTTGTTACTTATTCGTGAAAAGTTTTATGAGATGAACTATCGTTATGACTTATAATCATGCTAGAAAAGGTGATTGAAATTATCATTGATCAAACTTGTGCACCTTCTAGCATTCACACTTCATAAATTCTTTCTTTATCATTTACCTACTCGGGGACGAGTAGGAATTAATCTTGGGGATGCTGATACGTCTCCAACGTATCTATAATTTATGAAGCATTCATGCTATTTTATTATCTATTTTGAATGATTATGGGCTTTATTATACACTTTTATATTACTTTTGGGACTAACCTATTAACCGGAGGCCCAACCCATATTGTTGTTTTATTGCCTGTTTCAGTATTTCGAAGAAAAGGAATATCAAACGGAGTCCAAACGGAATGAAACCTTCGGGAGCGTGATTTTTAGGAAGAATATGATTCGGGAGACTTGGAGTTCACGTCAGAAGATCCTCGAGGAGGCCACGAGATAGGGGGGCGCGCCCTACCCTCTCGTGGGCCCCTCGAGGCTCCCCCGACCGACTTCTTTCACCTATATAAGCCTACATACCCTAAAAACATCAGAACAGAAGATAGATCGGGAGTTCCGCTGCCGCAAGCCTCTGTAGCCACCAAAAACCTCTCGGGAGTTTGTTCCGGCACCCTGCTGGAGAGGGAACCCATCACCGGTGGCCATCTTCATCATCCCTGCGCTCTCCATGATGAGGAGGGGGTAGTTCACCCTCAAGGCTGAGGGTATGTACCAGCAGCTATGTGTTTGATCTCTCTCTCTCTCGTGTTCTCTCTATGGCATGGTCTTGATGTATCGCGAGCTTTGCTATTATAGTTGGATCTTATGATGTTTCTGCCCCTCTACTCTCTTGTGATGAATTGAGTTTTCCCTTTGAAGTTATCTTATCGGATTGAGTCTTTAAGGATTTGAGAACACTTGATGTATGTCTTGCCATGCTTATCTGTGGTGACAATGGGATATCATGTGCCACTTGATGTATGTTTTGGTGACCAGCTTGCGGGTTCTGCCCATGAACCTATGCATAGGGGTTGGCACACGTTTTAGTCTTGACTCTCCGGTAGAAACTTTGGGGCACTCTTTGAAGTACTTTGTGTTGGTTGAATAGATGAATATGAGATTGTGTGATGCATATCGTATAATCATGCCCACGGATACTTGAGGTGACAATGGAGTATCTAGGTGACATTAGGGTTTTGGTTGATTTGTGTCTTAAGGTGTTATTCTAGTATGAACTCTATGATAGATTGAGCGGAAAGAATAGCTTCATGTTATTTTACTACGAACTCTTGAATAGATAGAACAGCAAGGATAACTTTGAGGTGGTTTCGTACCCTACCATAATCTCTTCGTTCGTTCTCCGCTATTAGTGTCTTTGGAGTGACTCTTTGTTGCATGTTGAGGGATTGTTATATGATCTATCTATGTTATTATTGTTGAGAGAACTTGCACTAGTGAAAGTATGAACCTTAGGCCTTGTTTCCTACCATTGCAATACCGTTTACGCTCACTTTTATCGCTTGTTACCTTGCTGTTTTTATAATTTCAGATTACAAAAACCTTTATCTACTATCCATATTGCACTTGTATCACCATCTCTTCGCCGAACTAGTGCACCTATACAATTTACCATTGTATTGGGTGTGTTGGGGACACAAGAGACTTTTTGTTATTTGGTTGCAGGGTTGTTTGAGAGAGACCATCTTCATCCTACGCCTCCTACGGATTGATAAACCTTAGGTCATCCACTTGAGGGAAATTTGCTATTGTCCTACAAACCTGTGCACTTGCAGGCCCAACAACGTCTAGAAGAAGAAGGTTGTGTAGTAGACATCACTTGACCATCTTCATGTGCATCCTCAGGGGGTTCCTCTTGGTACCTAATCATGCACAACATTCCAGACTTAGGTGGTAGCCATGTCTCGAGAGGATCATATGAGATATCACTAAGGAGAGAAGTCACCTCGGTCTCGAGAGCTCTAGCTCGTGCTCTTGTCATGGGTCCACTTGGAGCTTGGTGAGACGATGATAGGTCCATGGGGATGACCGTAGGATGCTCCGCATCATCTCCCCTCTCTTGGGAAAGATCCGACCTCGGATCAAAATCCTCATCACCATGGTACGGGGAGAGATCGCTGACATTGAAGATGTCGCTCATGTTGTATTTGTCGCATGGGAGATCGATCTTGTAAGCGTTGTTGTTGTAGCATGCTAGCACCTTGAAGGGCCCATCGGCTCGAGGTAGAAGTTTGGACTTGCGTTCGTTGGGGAAGCGGTCCTTGCGAAGGTGTAGCCACACGAGATCTCCAATGTTGAATATCATGGGGTGCTTGTTGATGTTGAGCTTGGTCGCTAGTCGTTGTACTTGGCGCTCGATGGTTGTCCTTGTATCTTCATGCATCTTCTTGAGGTAGCTTGCACATGCGCTTGCGTCGAGGTTGGTGCGCTCTTGTAGAGGAAGAGGTAGAATGTCCAATGGGGACAACGGGTTGAAGTCGTAGACAACCTCGAAAGGGGACTTGCCGGTAGTTGAATGTCTTTGCACGGTTGTAGGCGTACCCGGTGATGGGTAGACACTCCTCCCACTCCTTGATGTTCTTCTTGGTCAACAAGCGAAGTAGAGTGGAGATTGTACGGTTCGTCACCTTCGTTTGGCCGTCGGTTTGAGGATGGTATGCCGACGAGAACAAGAGCTTGATTCTGAGCTTGTCGCATAGCATCTTCCAAAAGTAACTCAAGAACTTGACTTCGCGGTCCGAGACGATTGTCTTTGGTACTCCATGGAGTCGCAATATTTCCCTACAAAAGAGATTGGCAACATGTGAAGCATCGTCTATCTTGTTGCATGGAATGAAATGTGCCATTTTAGAAAATCGGTCCACAACAACAAAGACGGAATCCTTTCCATTTTGAGTTCTAGGCAAGCCAAGTACAAAATCCATGCTAATTTCTTTCCAAGGTTGATACGGAATAGGATGGGGCATGTAAAGACCATGGGATTGAGCTTTAGACTTAGCTTTGCAACATGTGGAGCATCGGTTGGTGAAGCGTGAGACGTCACGGAACATCTTGGGCCAAAAGTAGCTCTTGGAGAGCGTGGCGAATGTCTTGTTGCGTCCAAAGTGTCCCATGAGTCTGCCTCCATGAGCCTCTTGCAAAAGGAGCAAACAAAGAGAAGACTCGGGAGTGCAAAGTTTGTTAGCTCTCATAAGATAATCATCCTTGATGCAATTCGTTCCCAAGAAGTATGTGTCAAACACTTGGCATAAGGAGTAGCAGAGGTAGGATCAATTGCATACAAGTCTTTGATGTGCTCAAAGCCAACAACATTCAACTCAAGTTTAGTGACAAGCGTGCATATGCGTGAAAGTGCATCCGCAACTACATTTTCCCTACCCTTAATGTACTTGATAACATAGGGAAAGATTCAATAAATTCACTCCATGACACTTGTTCAACTTAGTTTGGCCTTTTAAGTACTTAAGCGTTTCATGATCGGTATGGATGACAAACTCATGAGGTCTAAGATAATGTTCCCAAACATGTAGCACACACACTAAAGCATACAATTCTTTGTCATAGATGGGATAGTTAAGTTGAGCGTCGGAGAGTTTTTCACTAAAATATGCAATGGCTCATTTTTCTTGCATCAAAACTGCGCCAATTCTGGTACCACTTGCATCGCAATGAACCTCAAAAGTTTTGTCAAAGTTGGGCAAAGCAAGAATCGGAGCATGAGTAAGCAAAGACTTGAGCTCATCAAAAGCGGTAGATTGCAAAGGTCCCCAAACGAAAGGAGCATTTTTCTTACTCAAAGCATGCAAAGGTGCGGCGATGGTGCTAAAGTCTTTCACAAAGCAACGATAAAAACCCGCAAGGCCAAGAAAGCTACGCACTTGTTGCAAATTTGTGGGTTGGGGCCAAGTTTTAATTGCCTCAATTTTAGATTCATCAACATGGACACCCTTGGAAGAAACGACGAAACCCAAGAAAACAAGCTTGTCAACACCAAATGTGCACCTTTTCATGTTGGCATACAGACGTTCCTTGTGAAGAGTTTGCAAAACAGCCCTAACATGATTTAGATGCTCTTTCATGGATTTGCTAAAAACAAGAATGTCATCGAAGTAAACCACGACAAACACTCCAATGTAAGGATGAAGCACAAAATGCATAAGACGCATGAAAGTACCGGGAGCTTCCGACAAACCCATAGGCATAACCAACCACTCGTATAAGCCAAATTTGGTTTTGAAAGCGGTTTTCCATTCATCACCTTCTTGTATGCGGATTTGATAATAACCACTTTTAAGATAATTTTTTGAGAAAATGGTGGCACCGCTAAGTTCATCAAGCATATCATCTAGGCGAGGAATGGGATGCCTATAACGAACGGTAATGGCATTGATAGGTCTACAATCCGAGCACATGCGAAAACTACCGTCTTGCTTGGGCACAAGTATAACGGGAACGGCACAAGGGCTTAAGCTTTCACGTACATGTTCGTTGTTGATTAGCTGTTGTACTTGCCGTTGGATCTCCTTAGTTTCTTAGGGGTTAACGCGGTATGGAGCTTTGTTTGGTAGAGGTGCTCCGGGGATGAGGTCAATTCGGTGCTCAATGCCTCGTAGTGGAGGTAGACCCGGAGGTAGCTCATCGGGAAAAACATCTTGGAATTCCTACAAAAGAGAAGAGAACACTAAAGGTAGATCGTGAGAGGTGTTAGTTTTTGGTTCCCCGTCCTTGCACACAAGGACAAAGTGCATAACACTCGATGGGTTCTCACACACTTCTCTCATCTCATGTTTGGTGGCAAATAAGACGTAGTTTTGCTTGTCGCTCATCGTGGAGGCACTCAGTTTTGGCTTGTGGCTCTAACTCTCTTTTTGGTGGATCAATTTCTCACTCTTCTCTCCATGATGGGTGGCTTGCTTGTCGGCTATCACTTGACTAGGAGACATAGGTCGTAGCACATACTCCTTCCCTTTCATCTTAAAGCTTTAGTGATTGGTACACTCGTTGTGGATGACGCCTCGGTCAAATTGCCATGGTCGACCAAGAAGGAGGTGGCAAACGGACATCGGGACGACATCACACTCCAAAGTGTCCTCATATGCGCCAATTTTGAATGAGACTTGGACCGTATGCTCAACTCGTATAGTGCGGAATCGCTTAGCCATTGGACCTTGTATGGGTGCGGGTGCTTCATCTTAACCAATTGTAGCTTGGAGCATAGTTCTTCACTTGCCAAGTTGTGGCAACTACCTTCATCGATGATGACCTGGACGGACCTTCCATTGATGCCGACCTTTGTGTGGAAGATGTGGCATCTTTGGTCTTCTTCTTGTTGATGTTGAAGAGTCAAGACTTTGGGGACAATGAGAGCGGGGCTCGAATCCTCATCACAAAAGACTTGATCATCTTCATCCTCGTTCACGCGCCGGTGCATGGCCACTTACTCAAGGGCTTCCATCTCCTCTTCACTCATGGAGTCATAGGTTTCGTCGTCGTTGAGGATCATGGTGCGCTTGTTAGTGCATTGGAAAGACTTGTGGCCTCGGCCGCCACAAGTGAAACACTTGAAGGAGCTTGTCTTGACGGTCTCATCGATTGGAGTAGATGATGAAGCGCACGGCTTGAAGTTGCTTGTAGTAGTAGGAAGACGACTTGGGGTTGTCGAAGCTTTCTTGTAACTTGACTTGTCGTCGTTTCTTGTAAATGGCTTTGTTGAGGTAGAAGTTGGAGGAGTCGTTGAGGCTTGGGTGTTGGAGAAGCCGTAGGTCTTGGATGAGTACTTGGCGTACTTGAAGTCATCTTGCACTTGACGTTCGGCTTTGGTAGCTTGATGCACGAGCTCAATGAGGTTGGAGTATGGTTAGAAGTCGGCAATCTTCTTGATGGGGTGATTGAGGCCATTCAAGAAGCGTGCCATAGTTTGCTCATCATCTTCCGTTACATTGGCTCGTATCATGGCTATCTCCATTTCCTTGTAGTATTCGTCAACACTCTTTGTTCCTTGCTTGAGGAGTTGGAGCTTCTTGAAGAGATCGCAGTTGTAGTAGGTGGGCACAAAACGTGCTTGCATGACATCTTTCATTTGAGCCCAAGTGGTGATTGGTGGTTCACCTCTTGCTTCTCGGCGCTCAAGGACTTGTTCCCACCATATGAGGACATAGTTGTGCAAACAAAAGATTTTGTCGACCTTCAATGCCCATGATAGGTACTCTTCGGGGTCATTGCTTCCATTGAACTTGGACATGGTGAATTTTAGCTTGCCATAGCTTTGCTCTTCATTGTGTTGTTGTCGAGGGTGATGATGACGCCCTTGACGTGGAGGATAATCAACCTCATATTGCTCTTGGCATGGAGGAAGTCCATGATCAACTTGCTCTTGTTGAACTTGAGGTTGAGGAGGAGCTTGTCGAGCTTGAGGAGGAGGTTGGGGAACTTGACGTTGCACTCTTGGTTGGTAGTTCCGCTCTTGGATTTTTTTCTCAAAGGGATTCCTCTTAATTGCACCTATCACGGTTGCGCTTGGCAATGGCTCGACTTGATTCTTGAAGGGCTCGTTGCGCCTCAAGAGCTTGTGCTTCACGTTGTTGTTGTTGAAGACGTCGAGCCTCGGCGTCTTGTTCCTCTTGATGTAGATGCGTTCGTTCTTCCTCTTGGCGACATTGACATTGTCGTTCTTTAGCTTGTGCAAAAGGGTCTTGGTGAGGTTGATGACGAAGGACTTGCTCATCGACTTGCTCTTGCGGATGATTGCCGTGTAGAGGATTGTGAGATGCATGACGGTCTTGACGCGTGACTTGTCGAAGAGTGTTTGAAGTCGGTGTACTTGAGCCGGAGAAGGTGTCGTCGGAGTGTCGACTTGAGCGGCTCCGTCTTGAGTATTAAGAAGTTGAAGGAGGGCGGTTCACCAACAAGGCATGGATCTCATCCATTCTTGCATCATTTTCTTGCTTGTGAGCGTTGAGCTTGTTGTCGAAGTAGTCCCTTGTACGTTGCTCGGAGAGTCGCAAGTCGGTGGCGAGGTTGTCGATGCGGTTGGTCATCGCTTGTTGCTCTTGATGCAACGCTGATTGTGCACCAAAGAGGTGGCTCTTGGTGACGGATGATGACATGTCGTCGTCTTGCTCGATGAAGAGTGGGTTGGTAGAAGAACTTGGCCTATCCATCATTCCAAGCAAAATGTGAGTGGGAGAAGGAGAAGAACTTATACCAAATGTACCTTGACCGATGTTGGAGATGAATCAAGATCACTCAAATGCGGACAATAAAATAGCACAATTGGTACCAATTCTTGTCGGTTCTCACACCTACACAAATAAAAGCTTATGGTGGAGCTTGGTGAGGATGGCGGCACAAAATTTGATGCAATTGCAAGTGAGCTTCAATAATGTTGGAAAAGATTCACAAATTTGCAAATGCAACAAGTAGACCAAGCAAGTAGTGGTACACGGAAACACACACACAAATAGATAAGTGGGATTATGCAAACCAAACATGATCCAAAATGTGGAGTCCACGAAAATGCTCTTGTTGCACAATACTCGAGAGACGCTAGCACGATTGCACAATAGGCGGATACATAACTTGTGCACAACCTACTAGGCAAAAATGCAACGACCTCTATCCCAAGTATGCTATATGTATGGTATTTCAGTGATATGATCCAAGATGATCGAATATGACAATCTTAATGTAGTATGATGCTATGGTTCTTGCTTATAAGCTCTTTGCTTATCTTTCCCTCTTTGCTTAAAAGCTTGTTTGGCTCTTTCACTTGTGAGCTCTTTTCTCATGCAAAACTTCACGAACCAAGATAGCAATTGTGTATGCGATGACAACTTTGTGACACAAAAGATGATGCCAAGATATGCACCACTATGGTATGGTATGTATGATATGGAGTATGATCACTAATGTGCACAAGTCACGTTGCCGGCAATACTCAAAGGCTAGTCTCGATGGGTAAGCAACGCAAAAGTAAGGCTATGTGGTTATCAATGCAATGGCATGGTATGACAAAGATGTCATCGAGATTACCGTCCTTGGCGATGATGGGTCCTTTGCGAAGATGAGCGGTGGTGATGTTGACGTTGAACCGTACCTATATAGCCAAAACACAATAGGACACGAGAATCACAACTCAAATTCTCAAAGACCAAAACGGGTCAAAATCGTCATAGGAGGTAGCGGTGAGCAGTGGTGGTGCTTGCAAAAGGTGGTGGTGGTATGCGGAAGTATGCGAGGGCACCGGGGCAAAATTTGGCAAGACTATGCGGAAAAGGGCGCGAGGGATGGAGTTGCACCTGCCAGGGGCCGGATGTCTGGGGGACTCGGCCAGATGTCCGGCGCCTAGATCGTGGCCGAATGAGATGAACTCCACGGGAAGAAGGGTAACTCCGGGGCAAAATTCGGACGAATTTGTGGATGGAAATTGCAGATAATATGGGGGAAAGCTAGATCCACTCGATGCAAAGCAGATCTGTGGATCAAATCCAACAAAACTTCATCACACCAACAAATCACAAAAAAAAATTGGGGCTATTTTTGGTGCATATTTTCGGATTTAGGACGAAAACAACAAAATCAAGCTAGAAAACACAGGGTAGGGGCTCCAAAAACGTGATCAACGTGGCTCATGATACCAAGATGATTTAGGGTAGAACCCTAGAGGCCGATCTTTCATGTTTGGAGTGGATCCCTACGAGGAACACGAAGAACGCGAGGAGGGCAATGAGAGAAAAACACTCAACCAACAAGAATAAAAGTCACACATGTGCTAGATCATCGAGGCATGAGGTAATACAAGATCCAAATCCAACAAGATACGATACAAAGGGTAACCGGTTCTTCTTCGTGAGGAGGTCTTGATGAGGGTCTTCTCTGGATGGAGGTCTTGAATCCAGGTGGATCTTCTCCGAAGAGGTGTCGGTCCCTCACGAGGAGTAGATCCGGATGGATGAGCGAGGCTCTATCTCACAAATGAGCTAAATCAACGCTAACCCTAGAAAGAGGACGGAGGAGGAGTATATATAGTCTAGGGGGGCGAAGGGGGTACATGGGCCACGGCCCTTACACTGTTCGCAGATAGGGAAGGCTAGATGTCCGGGCGTTGGGCCGGATGTCCGGGCTGTCGGGCCGGATGTCCGGGCTGGTGGAGTCAGCCACGGTGCTCTCTGGATAAGAGGGACCGGATGTCCGGGCGAAGGGGCCGGATGTCCGGGGCTTCAGGAGGAGCCAGATGTCCGGGGTGATGGCCGGATGTCCGGGATGTAGGGGTAGGTTTCTGTACTCCCTGGACAGCTTGTCCGAATGTCCGGGCTGTAGGCCGGATTTCCGCGGCAACGGGCCGGATATCCGGGCTAGACGCCGAATGTCCGAGCCCTGTAGCTTCGGCAGCAGATCCCTGGCTGCGGGGTAGATCTCCAGGGGCCGGATGTCCGGGGCCATGGGCGGATGTCCGGGGCCTGGAAGCTGTCCTCGCCTTCTTCCGTTGGTTCTCTTCTTCCGTGGACTTGGTGGCTTGACCATCTTCATGTGCATCCTCGGGGGGTTCCTCTTGTTACCTAATCATGCACAACATTCCGGACTTAGGTAGTAGCCATGTCTCGAGAGGATCATATGAGATATCACTAAGGAGAGAAGTCACCTCGGTCTCGAGAGCTCTAGCTCGTGCTCTTGTCATAGGTCCTCTTGGAGCTTGGTGAGACGATGGTAGGTCCATGGGAATGACCGTAGGATGCTCCGCATCACAATGAGTGCCCTATGCTAGAACTGTCGCGGCGCAGGCAAACCCGTGGCAGCCCGAGAACTTCGCAAATTTGCGAGGAAGTTTCCCCTACCCTACTGTGTATTGCGGAGACACAAATAGAAGGTTCTAGGGTAGAAGCTTTAGCTATCTCTATTGGTTTTGATAATGCTTATGCAGTAGACAGTCAAGGTCGGAGTGGTGGTATTGGGTTGTTCTGGAACAATGAAATGAAGATTGAAATTCTTGGTTATTCTGTTTACCACCTTGATGTATCAATAGAGGAGCAGGGTGAAGATGAGTGGAGACTAACGTGTGTTTATGGAGAGGCATAGACACACTTGCGGCACCAAACGTGGATAGTCTTGAAAAACATCAGTACAACAAGCAATTTACCATGGCTTTGTCTTGGAGATTTTAACGAAGTATTACATCCGGACGAGCACGAGGGTGTTGGGCAACGCAGCAATGCACAGATCCAGACGTTCAAAGATACAATTGATGTTTGCATGTTACTAAATATGGGCTATACTGGCCAGTTTTGGACTTTCAAGAAGAAGGTCACACGAGGTACATACACACGATGCAGACTAGACAGGGCATTGGTCAACACGGATTGGATGGCGAGGTTTCCTTTAGCAATAGTTACCCATGAAATAGCAGCTACTTCAGACCATTCGGCTCTGCTGGTCGATTTGGGACGATAGAAAAAACAACACATAAAGCCAGAGTTCAGATATGAAATATGTGGGAAACACATGAGGACTCCATGACGCTCTATGGATGGTTGGTGAGGGAGTCTTGGATTAGGGGGTGTCCGGATGGCCGGACTATGACCTTCGGCCAGACTCCTGGACTACGAAGATACAAGATTGAAGACTCCGGCCCGTGTCCGGATGGGACTTTCCTTGGCGTGGAAGGCAGGCTTGGCGATACGATATGAAGATCTCCTCCCATTGTAACCGACTCTGTGTAACCCTAGCCCCCTCCGGTGTCTATATAAACCGGAGAGTTTTAGTCCGTAGGACGAACAACAATCATACCATAGGCTAGATTCTAGGGTTTAGCCACTCTGATCTCGTGGTAGATCTACTCTTGTACTACCCATATCATCAATATTAATCAAGCAGGAGTAGGGTTTTACCTCCATCGAGAGGGCCCGAACCTGTGTAAAAACATCGTGTCCCTTGTCTCCTGTTACCATCCGCCTAGACGCACAGTTCGGGACCCCCTACCCGAGATCCGCCGGTTTTGACACCGACATTGGTGCTTTCATTGAGAGTTCCTCTGTGTCGTCGCCTTTTAGGCCCGATGGCTTCTTCGCTCATCAATCGCGATGCGGTCCGGGATGAGACTTTTCTCCCAAGGACAGATCTTCGTATTCGGCGGCTTCGCACTGCGGGCTGACTCGTTCGGCCATCTGGAGCAGATCGAGAGCTACGCCCTTGGCCACCAGGTCAGGTTCGGAAGCTTGAACTACACGGCCGACATCCGCGGGGACTTGATCTTCGACGGATTCGAGCAACAACCAGGTGTGCCGCACTGTCATGATGGGCACGATTTAGCTCTGTCATCGGACAACGCCTAGAGCGTCGCTCTGGTGTCCGCTCCGACCATTAGCTCGTAGCCCGCTACGCCAGTCGGGGACGGACGGTTAGACGCCACCCCGGAAACTGCAACCTCTATGGCGATAGAGCCGGATACCAGCCTAGTCCCTCGCAAGACCTGTGACTCCGAGGTGCCGGACTCCGATCCGGACTCCGTAAACCCCGCACCTCTCCCGGTTAAGCCCGATTGGGCTCCGGTCATGGAATTCACCGCCGCGGATGTCTTTCAGCACTCACCTTTCGGCAACATCCTGAATTTGTTAAAGTCTCTCTCTTTGTCAGGAGAGCCCTGGCCGGACTACGGCCAACACGGTTGGGCCGCGGACGACGAAGAAATTTGTAGCCCACCCACCACCCACTTTGTAGCCATTGTCGACAATTTAACCGACATGCTCGACTTCGACTCCGAAGACATCGACGGCATGGACGCCGATAAAGGAGACGATCAAGAACCAGCACCTATAGGGCTCCGGAAAAACACCTCATCATACGATGTATACATAGCGGACACACGCAAGGATGCGGCCAGAGATCGCTCCCCCGAGAAACAATCAAAGCGGCGGCGTAAGCGCAAGGCCAAGCCCCACCTCGATAGAAACCCAGCCATAGAGCAGGGCGACTCAACGGACGATGAACATGCCGTCGAGCATCCGTCCAAGCAGGGCGGACAATCCGAACAACCAATCCCCGGGAAGGATAATAGCCCGGACGACCTCACACCAGACAAATTGCTGGAACATCAGAACCTCCACCAAAGGCTCGTCGCCACTGCACGTAGCCTAAAAAGACAGAAGCGGAGGCTCAAGACAGCGGAGGATGCACTCAGGATCATATGGGGCAAGGTACTCAATACCGCACACAAGTACGACAGTAGTCGCCACATAAAGAGCTATCCGAAGCGGAAACTACTACCGAAATTTGACGAAGAGACCATAAAGCCCCCACAGTCAAAAAATAAGGACGCCACAAGTTCGGATAGACGACCCTACGATCACTCTCACGCGTCAAAGGACGCCGCACTCAATATAGCGCGCGATCCGTCCAAGAATCCGCATCAGAAAACTGGCCCTACCAGATCCGTTTATAGGCAAAGAAAGCAAGCTCCAATGAGTGATGCAACGCAAAAAATAACTGAAAATCGCGGCACGCCTAAATACAGGGGCGCCGCACACCCCCTATGCTTTACTGATGAGGTGTTGGATCATGAATTCCCAGCCGGATTCAAGCCAGTGAACATAGAACCATACGACGGAACAACAGACCCTGGAGTCTGGATCGAGGACTACATCCTCCACATACACATGGCCAGAGGAGACAACCTCCACGCCATAAAATACTTACCCCTTAAGCTCAAAGGGACAGCACGGCATTGGCTTAAAAGCCTTCCCGAGAACACCATGGGAAGTTGGGCAGTGCTTGAGGATGCTTTCCGGGCAAATTTTTAAGGGACCTATGTCCGGCCCCCGGACGCAGACGATCTGAGCCATATAACTCAGCAGCCCGGAGAGTCAGCGAGGAAGCTCTAGAACAAATTCCTTATCAAAAAGAATCAGATAGTCGACTGTCCGGATGCAGAGGCCCTAGCAGCTTTCAAACATAGCATCCGAGACAAATGGCTCGCCAGACACCTCGGCCAAGAAAAGCCGCGAACAATGGCCACGTTAACAAGCCTCATGACCCGCTTCTGTGCAGGAGAAGATAGCTGGCTGGCAAGAAGCAGAACCAGTGACCCGAATACGTCCGAACTCAGAGATGGGAACGGGAAGCCGCGCCGTAACAACGAACCACGCCAGATAAAGGACAAAAGCCCGATGAGCACGGCAGTAAACGTCGGATTCCAAAGTCCTCGGCAAAATCAGAAAAAGATGCCCCCCCAAAGAAGATAGGGACGAGCTATCCAACCTCAACAAAATTTTGGACAAAATATGTCAAATCCACAGCACTGTGGGGAGACCTGCAAACCATACCCACCGAGATTGTTGGGTCTTTAAGCAGTCCGGCAAGCTCAACGCCGAACACAAGGGGCTCAACACACCAAGCAAAGATGACAATGCACCCCACGAGCAGATCACCAGAGAACAAAAGAAGTTCCCACAAGAAGTCAAGACAGTAAATCTACTTCATGCGACAAAGAAGAATAGAACGGCACCTACAACGACACGCGCCGTACAGCCAGCCCCGGAGGAGCAACCCCACTGGTTGTCACAACCGATCACCTTTGATCCTCTGGATTACTCCAGAGGAGACCAGAACGCAGGCTGGACTGCCTTGGTCTTAAATCCAATCATTAATGGACTCCAATTTACAAACGTCCTTATGGACGGCGGCAGCGACTTGAACCTGTTGTATCAGGACACAGTCCGCAAACTCGGGGTACACCCAGTCACAATCCACCTCGGCAACACTTCCTTTCAAGGAGTAACGCCAGGTTCGGATACCCCAAGTATGGGTTCCCTTACGTTAGAAGTCATGTTCAGATCACCCGACAACTTCCGAAGCAAAAAGCTAACATTCCACATCGCCCCATTCGTAAGTCGCTATCAAGCGCTACTGGGATGTGAAGCTTTCGCCCGCTTTAACGCAATACCGCACTACACATCCCTTACACTTAAAATGCCCGGTCCAAAGGGCATCATCTCATTACAAGGGAACATAAATTGACCCCCAAAGTGCGGGCAGGGGTGCGGTTGCCTAGGCAGCCGCCCACAAATCCAGCCCTACTATCCCGGACAAGCCTCGATGAGTCCGGCGTCAACATGCTTAAATTACCGCATACCCTAATGCAAGGGGCTCCGTGTGCTCACGCCCGGAGACAATATGGCCCAACTCTTGCTCCAACTATATTTTGTTTATTTCGATATAGATTTCTCGCATGCTTATTTTTTACTAAGTTCCTCTCTTTCACAGACGAGCATCGTGCTACGCCTGTCCAGGATACGGCACGACGGAGACACAGGCGCAGACGTGCAGCAGGGACCCGTTCCAAGGATTCTCTTCAAATTAAGACCCTGCGTAAACCTTTCTTACTGTCTCTTGTTGATAACATCCCCCGGTTTTCTCTATAGCCGAGGAGGAGGCTGGCGTCTTGGCATGTGGCCATGTCAGAAATTTTTTGCACGTACCTGGACACTAGGGGCTTTTTTACCAAGGGCTCTATTTCGGCCCGTCTTCATAAAGACCGAACACCTTAGGGAGTGTTCGGCGTCGTGAGTTTGGCCCTATATGCACCAGCTCCAAATCATGTCTTTGGTCAAATGTTGGGTTTGCCCGGATCCTGTGTTTTTCTACCTTACATTCCATTATATCGGCTAACGCGGCACCAGGAGAACTACTGCGATTGTGCCCCGGTTCGGCCGGGTGAGCACCTCAGTAGAGAAAGCCGAAAACTGACTGTCATGATATAGCGAGAGACTGGTCAACCACTCTATGACTTTCGGAATCTTTAGGATTCCCCCGCATTAACGAAGGGCCGCTTCCCGGTCAGGCACACTCGCGCCCCGAATTCGGGCGAGCGCGGTGCCCCTAGGGGCTATTCAGTAGTCCCACTGTCAAACTCCTATGGCTAAGTGAAAGTGATAAAGCATTATAGTCCGGTTGCCTAGTTCGCTGCGCTACCACCTCCTTTATAGGACCATGACGTTGGATTAAGTGTGAACAGACGCCTTTTTGCGAACACCCCTGCATTCTATGCGTGGGGGCTGAAGCCAACGACTGCCATCTTTCAGTTTACATACAAATATATACATTAAACGGCCGCACAGGAGGTATCATGATTCTTGCAAGCGCAAGTATAAAAAAGCTTTTTTCATAAAAACACAATTCGTCTTACAAATAGTATAAGCTATTCGAACACAGCATCCTTCGAGCATTGCGAGACTATTATACGAGTGCCAGGAAGAACTTCCTCAAAATAGTGCTTGGTAGGTACTCGGTTTTCGTCCGAATCTTGGGAGGCAACAATACTGGCCTTCATATCTGCCTAGTATGTCTTGACACGGGCAAGAGCCATCTGTGCGCCCTCTATGCATGCCGACCTCTTCATTGCATCAGCATGCGGCACCGAACCAAGAAATTGCTGCACCAAGCCAAAATAGCTCTTCGGCTCCGGCTTCTCCGGCCATAGACGACTCGCAACAAATTTCATGGCGAGTTCGGATAATCTGTTCAGCTCCGCCCAGGCGGCTAAACGGTTGGAGACTGACAGTGGGCGCTCTGGATTGTGGTACTGCGACCAAAAAAGCTCTTCCAATTCATGGTCACCTCGGCTGCGGAAGTGTTCGGTCGCGTCCACCGCACTTGCGGCCAAATCCAGATAAGAGTTGTCCGAACTCCACTGCCGGTCTAATGGAGCATACTTAGGGTCTCCGAACTTCATCCGCAGCATATAAGGCTTTCCAGCCGTGATATCTTCGGCCTGACGCAGCTCCTGCTTCATCGCTCTCAGGGCAGAGCGAGTATCCTTGGCTTCGGCCGTGATCTTTTCAAGATCTTTCTGAGCCGCCCTATCTTCTTGCTCAAGCAATCTATAGCGGTCGGTAGCATCCCTCAGTTCTATGGCCATCTCGGCCATTTCCTTCTTGCTCTGGCAATGAGCAGCCTGTTCGGCTTTTAGCTCTTCAGCCGCTCTAACGGCAGCCGCATCACTTTTCCTTGCTTGCTCCTTGGCTCGGGCAAGTTCCGCCCGAAGGTTCTCCACGGCAGCAACACCATCTACATCAAGTACATATATATAAGGCCCGAGCATTAAGCTCCTATTACTGGGTGTCTTTTGAACATACCTTGAGCCTCGTCTAGCCTCTTATTTACAAGCGCGATATCGGCATCGGCCACGTCAAGTCGCCGCTTTAGTTCGGCAGATTCACCAGTCCGGCTAGCCACCGAGCGCCTCGCCACCTTCATGGAATAAGCGACATATTATACCTGGGATTATGATCCTCTGTGCACAGTCATTCGTGACGACACACAGAGTCTCAGGGGCTACCATTCATACAGGGCACATTTAATATGCGGCTCTACCAAAAGGTACGCCTTTTTACATACCTCAAAGCCTGTTAGTAAACTCCTGGCAGCTTCGTACAATCCGCTTTCTGCGGATGAAATCCTTCCAATCACCGTATCCATCAACATACGGTGTTCTTCTGAGATGGACGCCCTACCAAGCAGATCCTTCAGCACCTCCGTCGGTGCGCAAGAGGGTGCCGGACTAGTCTGACGACCTTTCCCAGGGTCCGGACTTGAAAAAGCCCTCCGGGACGATACCTCAGGGTCGCCAGCCTCGTAGGACGGGGGAGCAAGGGGAGGCGTTTTGCTCTCTATCATCTCTGGACGAAGATCCCCTGAAGATGAGCTCTGCTGAGAAGGGTTGAGATCCGAACTACAAGATAATGCTTCGGTTATTTTCCTCAGGAATAAAACATGAATGTGATTCATTATGAAACCCCTCCCCTCACTTACGCCTCAGGGGAGAGCGGGTCCCCTTTAGGGGGTGATTCGGCTGAAGCGTCCACTGGTGCCGAACCCTCTGATGAAGATTTCTTTCCCCGTTTTGAGGTTATCACCTTCGGGTCTTCAGAGGCAGTCCTTTTCTTTCCCTGGTCGGGAGAATTTTCGATTCTTCCCTTCCTGACGGCCTCCTTCGTGGAGGCGGTAGCTCCTTGGTCCCCCCCTTTTTCCTCCGCCAATGGTGCAGCCTCCAGCATCCTGGTTAGCGTAGGATTCGGCACGGTCTCAGGCAAGGGGGCTGGACACCTGATAAGCTTAGCCTTTGCTATCCACTCCTGTTCAAAGGGCAACTCTGCTAAAGGGTAGATTTGATAAAAATATGGATGGTATGTGCAAATATGGAGCTACTTACTTTAGCATCTGGGCGGTTGCAGCTCAGACCAGCGTCCTCGGACAGATCCGGACACCTTGCTTGTGATCCGAAGAACAATTTGTACATTTCCATGGGCGTCATTCCCATGAAGTGTTGTAGGACCCGTGGTCCCTCAGGATTGAATTCCCTCAGGCGGAGAGGTCGACGTTTGCAGGGCAGTGTGCGGCGAATCACCATGACTTGCGCCACCACGGTCTCTCTTTCTAGGAGATCTCGAATACGGCCCTGCAGCAAGGGCACGTCTTTTGACGGCCCCCAGATAAGTCCTTCATTAACCCATGATGCCAGCCGTGGTGGGGGACCCGAGCGAAAAATAGGCGGTGCCACCCATGTGGTGCCCCTAGGGGCTGTGATGTAAAACCAGTCCCGTTGCCATAAGCCGAGCTCCTCTTGAAAAGAGCCTTCGGGCCATGGAGCGTCGGCCATCTTACTTATTATAGCTCCTCCGCACTCAGCGTGCTGCCCCTCGATCATCTTCGGTTCCACCTTGAAGGTTTTTAGCCACAATCCTAAGTGAGGAGTGATATGGAGGAAGGCCTCACACACGACAATGAATGATGAGATTTGGAGGATGGACTCCGGAGCTAAGTCGTGGAACTCCAGCCCGTAATAAAACATGAGCCCCCTCACGAAGGGATCAATCGGGAAGCTTAGCCCCTGAAGGAAGTGAGATGCGAACACCACGCTCTCACCGGGCTGGGGAGTGGGAATGGCCTGCCCTTGAGCAGGCAGCCTATGCGAGATTTCGCCGGTTAGATACCTGGCATCTCTCAGCTTTCGCACATCTTCTTCCGTAACGGAGGAAGGCATCCACCGGCCTTCAAGGTCAGAACCGGACATCATCGAAGGTCTGAAGCGCCTAAAACTAGAGCATCGGGTGTTGGAACTCGAAGCAAGGGGCGGATTCGATTGGACTGAAAAGAAGGGAGCCGAGCCTTGGTCCCTTTATAAAGGAGTTGAATACCAAGAGCCCTCCCCGTAACCGTTTGAGACTCGCTTTCGATTAGGGAGTCATACCAAAGGCACGGTTGGGTTACCCACACCCGTATTAATGAGAATCCCAGAATAAGGGGACACGATCTCTGCTTTGACAAGACGTGCCAAGGAAACCACCTCGCTAAACGCGCTGGGGTGGAACAATGAGATAAATAAAGAGCCTGGCTGTGGCATGATGTCACGCCACGGAATACGTCAGCAGATCTGATTAATACAAATATTATTCTCTCTACGAAGTAATGTGGAACTTATTTTGCAGAGCCGGACACTACCCTGGTGTTCAACATCTTCTATGAAATATTCGGAGGAGGAACCCGCCTTGCAATGCCGAAGACAACTTGCGCGCCGAACTCGTCGTCATTGAAGCCTGGTTCAGGGGCTACCGAGGGAGTCCTGGATTAGGGGGTGTCCGGATGGCTGGACTATGACCTTCGGCCGGACTCCTGGACTACGAAGATACAAGATTGAAGACTCCGTCCCGTGTCCAGATGGGACTTTCCTTGGCGTGGAAGGCAGGCTTGGTGATACGATATGAATATCTCCTCCCATTGTAACCGACTCTGTGTAACCCTAGCCCCCTCCGATGTCTATATAAACCGGAGAGTTTTAGTCCGTAGGACGAACAACAATCATACCATGGGCTAGATTCTAGGGTTTAGCCACTCCGATCTCGTGGTATATCTACTCTTGTACTACCCATATCATCAATATTAATCAAGCAGGAGTAGGGTTTTACCTCCATCGAGAGGGCCCGAACCTGGGTAAAAACATCGTGTCCCTTGTCTCCTGTTACCATCCGCCTAGACACACAGTTCGGGACCCCCTACCCGAGATCCGCCGGTTTTGATACCGACAGTTGGGATGCGGCAGCGCCATGTTTAGCAGTCGAGGACATGCGCCACAAGCTTCAAAACTTGGCTACAGGTTTAAGCAGATGGAGTAACAACACCTTTGGTAATGTGAAGAAAGAGATAATTTTTAAAAAAAGAAAGCTTGATGAGCTGCGTGGTGACCCGCTTAGAATTGGACCCTCACATGTGGAACTCAAGATCAATGAGAGTTTAATTGAGATGTACCACAGGGAGGAAATAATGTTGCGTCAGCGAGCAAGGATCCAATGGCTGTCAGCGGGCGATAAGAATACCAGGTTCTTTCACCTTCGTGCTAGCTTGAGGCGGAAAAACAATATGATTAAGGCACTACAAAATTTCTTGGGAGCAATTGTTGTTGACCCAGATGAGTTAAGGGCAATGGCGAATAGTTTTTATCAAACTTTGTACTCTTTGGAGGGAGTTGAGAACATGGAAGCAATGCTAGATCATGTGCCCAGGAGGGTAACAGAGGAAATGAACGAGCGCTTTAATGCCGATTACACTTCTTATGAGGTTAAAGTAGCGTTATTCCAAATGTTCCCCACGAAAGCACCTGTACCAGACGGATTCCCTGTGTTGGGGAACGTTGCAGAAAATAAAAAAAATTCTACGCTTCACCAAGATCAATCTATGGAGTCATCTAGCAACGAGAGAGAGGAGTGCATCTACATACCCTTGTAGATCGCGAGTGGAAGCGTTCAAGAGAACGGGGTTGAGGGAGTCGTACTCGTCGTGATCCAAATCACCGGAGATCCTAGCGCCGAACGGACGGCACCTCCGTGTTCAACACACGTACGGTTGGGAAGATATCTCCTCCTTCTTTATCCATCAAGGGGAAGGGAGAGGTTGATGGAGATCCAGCAGCACAACGGCGTGGTGGTGGAAGTAGCGGTGATCTCGGCAGGGCTTCGCCAAGCTCAGCGAGAGGGAGAGGTGGTGCGGAGGGAGAGGGAGGCGCCAGGAGCAGGGGTGCGCAGCCCTCCCTCCCCCCTCTTTATATAGGGGCCCTGGAGGGGCACCGCCCCCCTAGAGATTGGATCTCAAGGGGGGGGGGCAAGGGGGTGGCTTGCCTCCCTAGCCAAGTGGGGCGCCCCCACCCCTAGGGTTTCCAACCCTAGGCGCAGGGGGAGGCCCAAGGGGGGCGCACCAGCCCACCAGGGGCTGGTTCCCTTCCCCATTTCAGCCCATGGGGCCCTCCGGGATAGGTGGCCCCCCCCGGTGGACCCCCAGGACCATTCCAGTGGTCCCGATACAATACCGGTGACCCCCGAAACTTTCCCGATGGCCGAAACTAGACTTCCTATATACAATTCTTTACCTCCGGGCCATTCCGGAACTCCTCGTGACGTCTGGGATCTCATCCGGGACTTCGAACAACTTTCGGGTTACCGCATACTAATATCTCTACAACCCTAGCGCCACCGAACCTTAAGTGTGTAGACCCTACGGGTTCGGGAGACATGCAGACATGACCGAGACGACTCTCTGGTCGATAACCAATAGCGCGATCTGGATACCCATGTTGGCTCCCACATGCTCCTCGATGATCTCATCGGATGAACCACGATGTCGAGGATTCAAGTAATCCCGTATACAATTCCCTTTGTCAATCGGTACGTTACTTGCCCGAGATTCGATCGTCGGTATCCCAATACCTCGTTCAATCTCGTTACCGGCAAGTCACTTTACTTGTACCGTAATGCATGATCCCGTGACCAAACACTTGGTCACATTGAGCTCATTATGATGATGCATTACCGAGTGGGCCCAGAGATACCTCTCCGTAATACGGAGTGACAAATCCCAGTCTCAATCTGTGTCAACCCAACAGATACTTTTGGGGATACCCGTAGTATACCTTTATAGTCACCCAGCTACGTTGTGACGTTTGGTACACCCAAAGCACTCCTACGGTATCGGGGAGTTACACGATCTCATGGTCTAAGGAAATGATACTTGACATTGGAAAAGCTCTAGCAAATGAACTACACGATCTTGTGCTATGCTTAGGATTGGGTCTTGTCCATCACATCATTCTCCTAATGATGTGATCCCGTTATCAACGACATCCAATGTCCATACTCAGGAAACCATGACTATCAGTTGATCAACGAGCTAGTCAACTAGAGGCTTACTAGGGACATGTTATGGTCTATGTATTCACACATGTATTATGATTTCTGGATAACACAATTATAGCATGAATAATAGACAATTATCATGAACAAGGAAATATAATAATAATCCTTTCATTATTGCCTCTAGGGCATATTTCCAATAGTCTCCCACTTGCACTAGAGTCAATAATCTAGTTACATTGTGATGAATCGAACACCCATAGAGTTCTGGTGTTGATCATGTTTTGCTCGCGGAAGAGGTTTAGTCAACGGATCTGCGACATTCAGATTCGTATGCAGTTTGCAAATATCTATGTCTCCATCTTGAACATTTTCACGAATGGAGTTGAAGCGACGCTTGATGTGCCTGGTCTTCTTGTGAAACCTGGGCTCCTTGGCAAGGGCAATAGCTCCAGTGTTGTCACAAAAGAGAGTGATCGGCCCCGACGCATCGGGTATGACTCCTAGGTCGGTGATGAACTCCTTCATCCAGATTGCTTCATGTGCTACCTCCGAGGCTGCCATGTACTCCGCTTCACATGTAGATCCCTCCATGACGCTCTGCTTGCAACTGCCCCAGCTTACTGCCCCACCATTCAAAATATACACGTATCCGGTTTGTGACTTAGAGTCATCCAGATCTGTGTCGAAGCTAGCATCGACGTAACCCTTTACGATGAGCTCTTTGTCACCTCCATAAACAAGAAACATGTCCTTTGTACTTTTCAGGTACTTCAGGATATTCTTGACCGCCGTCCAGTGTTCCATGCCTGGATTACTTTGGTACCTTCCTACCAAACTTACAGCAAGATTTACATCAGGTCTGGTACACAGCATGGCATACATGATAGAGTCTATGGCTGAGGCATACGGGACGACACTCATCTTTTCTCTATCTTCTGCCGTGGTCGGACATTGAGCCGAGCTCAATTTCACACCTTGCAACACAAGCAAGAACCCCTTCTTGGACTGATCCATATCGAACTTCTTCAATATCTTATCAAGGTATGTGCTTTGTGAAAGACCTATGAGGCGTCTCGATCTATCTCTATAGATCTTGATGCCTAATATGTAAGCAGCTTCTCCAAGGTCCTTCATTGAAAAACACTTGTTCAAGTAGGCCTTAATGCTGTCCAAAAGTTCTATATCATTTCCCATCAAAAGTATGTCATCTACATATAATATGAGAAATGCTACAGAGCTCCAACTCACTTTCTTGTAAACGCAGACTTCTCCATAAGTCTGCATAAACCCAAACGCTTTGATCATCTCATCAAAGCGAATGTTCCAACTCCGAGATGCTTGCACCAGCCCATAAATGGATCGCTGGAGCTTGCATACCTTGTTAGCATTCTCAGGATCGACAAAACCTTCCGGCTGCATCATATACAGTTCTTCCTTAAGATAGCCATTAAGGAATGCCGTTTTGACGTCTATTTGCCATATCTCATAATCATAGTATGCGGCAATTGCTAACATGATTCAGACGGACTTCAGCTTCGCTACGGGAGATAAAGTCTCATCGTAGTCAACCCCTTGAATTTGCCGATAACCCTTAGCGACAAGTCGAGCTTTATAGATGGTAACATTACCATCCGCGTCCATCTTCTTCTTAAAGATCCATTTATTTTCTATCGCTCGCCGATCATCGGGCAAGTCTGTCAAAGTCCATACTTTGTTTTCATACATGGATCCTATCTCGGATTGCATGGCTTCAAGCCATTTGTTGGAATCTGGGCCTGCCATCACTTCTTCATAGTTTGAAGGTTCACCGTTGTCTAACAACATGATTTCCAGGACAGGGTTGCCATACCACTCTGGTGTGGAACATGTCCTTGTGGACCTACGAAGTTCAGTAGCAACTTGATCCGAAGTACCTTTATCATCATCATTAATTTTCTCTCTAGTCGGTGTAGGCACCATAGGAACATCTTCCTGAGCTGCACTACTTTCCGGTTCAAGAGGTAGTACTTCATCGAGTTCTACTTTCCTCCCACTTACTTCTTTTGAGAGAAACTCTTTCTTCAGAAAGGACCCGTTCTTGGCAACAAAGATCTTGCCTTCGGATCTAAGGTAGAAGGTATACCCAATGGTTTCCTTAGGGTATCCTATGAAGACGCATTTTTCCGACTTGGGTTCGAGCTTTTCAGGTTGAAGTTTCTTAACATAAGCATCGCATCCCCAAACTTTTAGAAACGACAGCTTAGGTTTCTTCCCAAACTATAATTCATACGGTGTCGCCTCAACAGATTTAGACGGTGCCCTATTTAAAGTGAATGTAGCTGTCTCTAAAGCGTATCCCCAAAATGATAGCGGTAAATCGGTGAGTGACATCATAGATCGCACCATATCCAATAGAGTGCGATTACGACGCTCGGACACACCGTTACGCTGAGGTGTTCTAGGCGGCGTGAGTTGTGAAACGATTCCACATGTCCTTAAGTGCGTACCAAATTCGTGACTTAAATATTCTCCTCCATGATCTGATCGTAAGAACTTTATTTTTCGGTCACGTTGATTCTCCACCTCATTCTGAAATTCCTTGAACTTTTCAACAGTCTCAGACTTGTGTTTCATCAAGTAGACATACCCATATCTACTTAAGTCATCAGTGAGAGTGAGAACATAACGATATCCTCCGCGAGCCTCAATGCTCATTGGACCGCACACATCAGTATGTATGATTTCCAATAAGTTGGTTGCTCGCTCCATTGTTCCGGAGAATGAAGTCTTGGTCATTTTGCCCATGAGGCATGGTTCGCATGTGTCAAATGATTCATAATCGAGAGACTCTAAAAGTCCATCAGCATGGAGCTTCTTCATGCGCTTGACACCAATGTGACCAAGGCGGCAGTGCCACAAGTATGTGGGACTATTGTTATCAACCTTACATCTTTTGGTATTCACACTATGAATATGTGTAACATCACGTTCGAGATTCATCAAGAATAAACCATTGACCAGCGGGGCATGACCATAAAACATATCTCTCATATAAATAGAACAACCATTATTCTCGGATTTAAATGAGTACCCATCTCGTATTAAAAGAGGTCCAGATACAATGTTCATGCTCAAAGCTGGCACTAAATAACAATTATTGAGGTTTAAAACTAATCCCGTAGGTAAATGTAGAGGTAGCGTGCCGACGGTGATCACATCGACCTTGGAACCATTCCCAACGCGCATCGTCACCTCGTCCTTCGCCAGTCTCCGCTTATTCCGCAGCTCCTGTTTGAGTTACAAATATGAGCAACGGCACCGGTATCAAATACCCAGGAGCTACTACGAGTACTGGTAAGGTACACATCAATTACATGTATATCACATATACCTTTAGTGTTTTCGGCCTTCTTGTCCGCTAAGTATTTGTGGCAGTTCCGCTTCCAGTGTCCCTTTCCCTTGCAATAAAAGCACTCAGTCTCAGGTTTGGGTCATTCTTTGGCTTCTTCCCGGCAACTGGTTTACCGGGCGCGGCAACTCCTTTGCCGTCCTTCTTGAAGTTCTTCTTACCCTTGCCTTTCTTGAAACTAGTGGTTTTATTGACCATCAACACTTGATGTTCCTTTTTGATTTCCACCTCCGCTGATTTCAGCATTGAAAATACTTCAGGAATAGTTTTCACCATCTCCTGCATATTGTAGTTCATCACAAAGCTCTTGTAGCTAGGTGGGAGCGACTGAAGGATTCTGTCAATGACCGCCTCGTCCGGGAGGTTAATGTCCAGCTGGGACAAGCGGTTGTGCAACCCAGACATTTTGAGTATGTGCTCACTGACAGAATTATTTTCCTCCATCTTACAACTATAGAACTTGTCGGAGACTTCATATCTCTCGACCCGGGCATGAGCTTGGAAAACCATTTTCAACTCCTCGAACATCTCATATGCTCCGTGTTGCTCAAAACGCTTTTGGAGCCCCGGTTCTAAGCTGTAAAGCATGCCGCACTGAACGAGGGAGTAATCATCAGCACGTGACTGCCAAGCGTTCATAACGTCTTGGTTCTCTGGGATGGGTGCTTCACCTAGCGGTCCTTCTAGGACATATGCCTTCTTGGCAGCTATGAGGATGATCCTCAGGTTCCGGACCCAGTTCAAATAGTTGCTGCCATCATTTTTCAGCTTGGTTTTCTCTAGGAACGCGTTGAAGTTGAGGTTGACATGAGCGTTGGCCATTTGATCTACAAGACATTTTTGCAAAGGTTTTTAGACTAAGTTCATGATAATTAAGTTCATCTAATCAAATTATTTAATAAACTCCCACTCAGATTAGACATCCCTTGATGAGGACATCAATACCATTGTTACACCCACAGCCCCTGCTGCTATACATACTGGACCAATTACTAGAGCTCGCGCACGCCAACTAAATTACCAGGTACTTTCGTTTCTTGGTAATGATTCTAATGTTCATGAGAATATGATGCTGCCTAAATTGGATACATTTGTTTTGCTTACAAATGAAGGGCCTAGCTTGGAGAAAGATGAACATTGGAGCAAGAACAAGCATGTAGATGATGGCATGCGCAAGGGGAACAAGAACAGAGTTACAAGTGATGATTTCAGGTCTTTGAAGCCACCATAACGAGTGCATGAAGCCTTGGACGAAATATACAAGATGTCACTTCATAAATTTCGTCCAGAGGCTATTATAGGTGTTGCGTCACCTTTTTATGGGGCCAGGCCCATGTAATTTCGAAATACATAAGTATAGGCTATTTTTAGAGTCCGTATGTGTGGGGAAACAAGAGATAGGGTTGATTTCGGACCCCTCCACCAAGGGCCACGAAATTCCCCCTCTCTTCCTCCATATATACAGCCCTTAGGGCACCGTTTAGACTTTGGGTTTTGTTTAGATTAAAGTTCGCTATAGCTGCAATTTCGCGTACTTCGTTTGTGTTCAGCGACCAGACAAAGGCGTCACAGAACCCCACCTTGATCAATAAAGCTTTCATCTTATATTCGCAATATCCAGATTGCAATCTCAGTTTCTTGCTTGTTCTTCGTTTGCTCGCAGGAAACAGACCCTCGTGGTCAGGTTGATCGTGCTCTGGCGTGGTCAATAACCTCTCGGAGTTGGTTTAGCGATTGCTAAGGCGCGACGTCCTCGCACGTTCGTAGTCGGATCGTCAAAGTCGACTTCCACCAAAGCGAAATCCATCATCTCATCGAAAGACGGGACACCTTTGCCTCTATCAAGTGGTATAAGATTTCCAGGTTGCTCGGTGAGATTTTACAGTTTTTCGTAGTTTAGATCGAGTCTGTTCTTCATACCTACAGTCTACGAAAAAGCCAATAAAATTAGGGTTAGTTCATCATATCCGAACCAATCTGAGCCTTTGCATAATCTTTTTAGGGTTTTGCTTTTTTGAATTTGCGGTTGCATCGTCGTGTCTAGTTGCTGGTCTTAGTGTTAGTCTTTTAGAGTTTCGAGTTCTGGTCATAAGTTGTCACGCCGCCACCGCACCATCATCATCGCCCCTGTCACCTACCACCACCGCTCCGAATCCGTGCCATATACTACCACCACATATTCACCGCCAATCCGACTCCATATACACCACCACATATCCGCCGCCATCACGCCAATCCGAGTCCACCTGCAACATATATCCGCCACCAGTCCGAGTTCCACCAGATTCATCTCCGCCACCAGTCCTATTCCGAGTCCAGTATTTTGTTACTCTGTTTTGGATTTCCAGATCACGCAATACTCCGAGTCGTGACAGAGAAGGACTCCCCAACTTCCATGCTACCCGCAGTAGAGAAATAGTTCCAAACTCAAAAAAAAACTAAGTCTGGAAAATTCTGGCTAGGCGGTTTCTAGACCATTTGTAGACTTTTTCGAAAAAAAATTGTTGCGGAGCAAAAAAAAAGAGGAAAAAAAGTGCAAAAAAAAGGAAAAAAAATGAGAATTTTTTTTCAGAGTGTGCTCCTCCCTTGTTTACGTGTCGCGCCGTGATTTTGTTGGTGTTCTAGGATCGCATCTCTAGCACAGTCTAGCCTAGGACCAGCACAGTACCGTCGTTGAGCGTTTATTCAACTTTGCATCTCTGAACTGATTATTGCTGACCCTTTTTGCTACCATATTATAAACCTTCCCAGCTCCACATACATCTACGTCGTGCGTTTGACTCTCCCTGGTAATCGCTCTATCCAAGCTTTGAGAGTTTTGACTACAATGGTTGCCGATCACCGCCTGCTGTTGGGTAAGAACTGGTAAGAATTTGAGATTTGCTTGACGGATTTGTGACACCCACCACCACCTCTTGTTAGTAGTCTGTAGGATCATATTCTTGTGTGTTTCTATTGCTGCTAACCATGCCAGGATCACAAGCCGACGAGACTGACTGGGAGAACACGACGAATAAGGATTTGCATGATAAATTTCAGCAAATGATGAGTGGACAGGTGCAAGATGTGCTAAACAGATTTGAAGAGGCCATGGAGAAGATAGATGGCATGGAGAAGACGTTCGAAACAAATCTCGATAACAGATTTAATGAACTGCTTGCGCATCTTCCACCACCGGCTGCACCTGCCGCACCTCTGCAACAACAACAACAACAACAATTACCTCCAGGTCGCGAAACAACCCTCCGCCGAGCGAGCCGTGTACTTCTTCGGCCTGGCCAAACTGTTGGTGCGGCTGTTGATACTTCTGTGGCTCCTACTGCTGATGCGGAGGATGATGAATATGCGGGCGATTATGAGGATGAGGTTGGTCAACATCAGAACTACGTGCAGCCACCAGCACCACCACCAGCAGGTCGACCTCAGGTATATATTCGCAATGGTAGGCCCGCACCACCACCTCGGGCACGAGATGATATCCATATTCCTAAACTGAAATTGAATATTCCATCATTTGAGGGTAGATATGTTCCTGATATATATCTTACTTGGGAGTTAGAAACTGAACAGTGATTTACATGTTTACAATATCCTGAGGAGAGACGAGTTGCTGCTGCTGTTTGTGCTTTCACTAGTTTTGCATGTGTATGGTGGTCTGAACATTGTAGATTATATCCTATTCCAACTACTTGGGCTGCTTTGAAAACTGCTATGCGTACGCGTTGGGTTCCACCATATTATCAACGTGAATTGCTTCAAAAATTGCAGCGTTTAAGACAAGGAAAAAATTATGTCGAAGAATATTATCAGGAATTACAAACTGGCATGATTAGATGTGGTATTGTTGAGGAGAATGAAGCTATGCTTGCACGTTTTCTGGGTGGATTAAATAGAGAGATTCAGACCATTCTAGACTATAAGGAGTATACTAATATGACTCGTTTATTCCATCTTGCTTGTAAAGCTCAACGTGAAGTGCAGGATCGACAAGCATTGGGGCAAACTAACTTTTCTGCAGGCCGACCTTCATCATGGACACCGCGTGCATCTTATACTTCAACTGCACCAGCACCTCCATCAGGTGCCACCTCCAGCCGTGATACAAGAAAACAGGCACAACCACCATTATCTGCCAAGAGCGCACCTGCGGGGCCTACACAGCGTTCTTCTTCTTCCATAGCATCAACAGGGCACACAAGTGATATTATTTGTCGTCAAAGTAAGGGAGGAGGTCATTATGCGAGAGAATGCAAATCTTAGCGTGTGATGATTGCTACCGAGGATGGTGGGTATGAGTCCGCTAGTGACTATGATGAGGAGACTTTGGCTCTTATTACACGTGAAGAACATGGTGGAGATGATTCTGATCATGAGACGCAATACATGGCTCCTGAAGACCTGACAGGTATGAATGTTTAGTTGCTCAACGTGTTTTGAGTGTGCAGGTTACACAAGCTGAGCAAAATCAGAGGCACAGTTTGTTCCATACCAAGGGAGTTGTGAAGGAACGTTCTGTGCGCATCATCATAGACGGAGGGAGCTGCAACAACTTGGCTAGCATGGAGATGGTGGAGAAGCTTTCTCTCACCACAAGACCACATCCACATCCTTACTACATCCAATGGTTCAACAACAGCGGCAAGGTTAAGGTAACACGTACTGTTCGTGTGCATTTTAGTATCTCTACATATGCTGATTATGTTGATTGTGACGTCGTACCTATGTAAGCATGTTCCTTATTACTTGGTAGACCATGGCAATTTGATAAAAATTCTGTACACCATGGTAGAAACAATCACTATACTCTTGTTCATAAGGATAAAAATATTACTTTGCTTCCTATGACTCCTGATTCCATTTTGAAAGATGATATTAATAGAGCTAATAAAGCAAAACAGGAGAAGAATAAGAGTGAAAATTAGATTGTGGCAAAAGAATTTGAGCAACGAATGAAGCCTAATAATAAACCATCTAGTTTTGCTTCTGAAATTAAATTGAAAAGTGCATGTTTATTTGCCAACAAATCTGATATTGATGAGCTAGATTTCAGCAAATCTGTTTGCTATGCTTTTGTGTGCAAAGAGGCATTATTTTCATTCGAGGACGTGCCTTCCTCTTTGCCTCCTGCTGTCACTAACATTTTGCAGGAGTTCGCTGACGTCTTTCCACAAGACGTGCCACCGGGATTACCGCCTATTCGAGGGATTGAGCATCAGATTGACTTAATTCCCGGTGCTTCACTGCCAAACCGTGCACCATACCGTACCAATCCAGAGGAGACGAAGGAGATTATGCGTCAAGTACAAGAGCTTCTCGACAAAGGTTATATACGTGAATCCCTTAGCCCTTGTGCTGTTCCTATTATTCTAGTGCCGAAAAAGGATGGTACATCACGTATGTGTGTTGATTGTAGAGGCATTAATAATATTACTATTTGTTATCATCATCCTATTCCTAGTCTAGATGATATGCTTGATGAATTGAGTGGCTCTACAATATTCTCCAAAGTTGATTTGCGTAGTGGATACCATCAAATTCGTATGAAATTGGGAGATGAATGGAAAACAGCATTTAAAACTAAGTTTTGATTATATGAGTGGTTAGTCATGCCTTTTGGGTTAACTAATGCACCTAGTAATTTCATGAGATTAATGAACGAAGTTTTACGTGCTTTCATTGGACGATTTGTGGTAGTTTACTTTGATGACATATTGATTTATAGCAGATCTTTGGAAGAACATTTGGAACATTTACGTGCTATTTTTATTGCTCTACGTGATGCACGTTTGTTTGGTAACCTTGGGAAGTGCACCTTTTGCACCGACCGAGTATCTTTTCTTGGCTATGTTGTTACTCCACAGGGAATTGAAGTTGATAAAGCCAAGATTGAAGCTATTGAGAGTTGGCCGCAGCCCAAAACGGTCACACAAGTGAGGAGTTTTCTTGGCCTCGCTGGATTCTATAGGCGTTTTATGAGAGATTTCAGCACCATTGCTGCACCTCTCAATGAGCTTACAAAGAAAGATGTGCCTTTTCTGTGGGGTACCGCATAGGAAGAAGCCTTCACGGTATTGAAAGATAAGTTGACACATGCTCCTTCACTCCAACTTCCTGATTTTAATAGGACTTTTGAGCTTGAATGTGATGCTAGTGGAATTGGATTAGGAGGTGTGTTATTACAAGATGGCAAACCTGTTGCATACTTTTCTGAAAAATTGAGTGGGCCTAGTCTGAATTATTCTACTTATGATAAAGAATTATGTGCTCTTGTTCGGACTTTAGAAACATGGCAACATTATTTATGGCCCAAAGAATTTGTTATACATTCTGATCATGAATCTTTGAAACATATTAAAAGTCAAGCTAAACTGAATCGTAGACATGCTAAATGGGTTGAATTCATTGAGACTTTCCCTTATGTCATTAAACACAAGAAGGGAAAAGAAAATATTATTGCTAATGCATTGTCTCGTCGCTATACTATGCTTTCACAACTTGACTTCAAAATATTTGGTTTGGAGACCATCAAAGATCAATATGTGCATGATGCTGATTTTAAAGATGTAATGCATAATTGTAAAGAAGGAAGAATGTGGAACAAGTTTGTCGTTAACGATGGATTTGTGTTTCGTGCTAACAAGCTATGTATTCCAGCTAGCTCCGTTTGTCTTTTGTTGTTGCAGGAGGCGCATGGAGGAGGATTAATGGGACACTTTGGCGTGAAGAAGACGGAGGACGTACTTGCTACACATTTCTTTTGGCCAAAGATGAGACAGGATGTTGAGTGTTTTATTGCTCGTTGCACTACATGTCAAAAAGCTAAGTCACGACTCAATCCTCATGGTTTATATATGCCTTTGCCTGTACCTAGTGTTCCTTGGGAGGATATATCTATGGACTTTGTTTTAGGTTTACCTCGAACAAAGAAGGGGAGGGATAGCATATTTGTTGTCGTGGATAGATTCTCGAAAATGGCACACTTTATACCATGTCATAAAAGCGATGATGCTGTTAATGTTGCTGATTTGTTCTTTCGTGAAATTATTCGCTTGCATGGTGTGCCAAATACTATTGTTTTAGATCGTGATACTAAATTTCTTAGCCACTTTTGGAGATGTTTATGGGCTAAGTTGGGGACTACACTGCTTTTTAGTACTACTTGTCACCCCCAAACTGATGGACAAACTGAAGTAGTCAATAGAACATTGTCTACTATGCTTAGGGCTATTTTGAAGAGTAATAAGAAAATGTGGGAGGAATGCTTGCCTCATATTGAATTTGCTTATAATCGTTCATTGCATTCTACTACTAAGATGTGCCCTTTTGAAGTTGTGTATGGTTTCCTACCTCGTGCACCTATTGATTTGTTGCCTCTTCCATCTTCGGGGAAGGTTAATTTTGATGCTAAACAACGTGCTGAATTGATTTTAAAAATGCATGAGTTAACTAAGGAAAACATTGAGCGTATGAATGCCAAATATAAACTTGCTGGAGATAAGGGTAGAAAACATGTTGTGTTTGCACCTGGAGATCTTGTTTGGTTACATTTGCGTAAGGATAAATTTCCTGATTTGCGCAAATCAAAGCTCATGCCACGTGCTGATGGTCCCTTTAAGGTGTTAGAGAAAATAAATGATAATGCATATAAACTTGAGCTGCCTGCAGATTTTGGGGTTAGTCCCACTTTTAACATTGCAGATTTGAAGCCTTATTTGGGTGAGGAAGATGAGCTTCCGTCGAGGACGACTTCATTTCAAGAAGGGGAGGATGATGAGGACATCAATACCATTGTTACACCCACGGCCCCTGCTGCTATACATACTGGACCAATTACTAGAGCTCGCGCACGCCAACTAAATTACTAGGTACTTTCATTTCTTGGTAATGATTCTAATGTTCATGAGAATATGATGCTGCCTAAATTGGATAGATTTGTTTTTCTTACAAATGAAGGGCCTAGCTTGGAGAAGGATGAACATTGGAGCAAGAACAAGCATGGAGATGATGGCATGCGCAAGGGGAACAAGAACAGAGTTACAAGTGATGATTTCAGGTCTTTGAAGCCACCATAACGAGTGCATGAAGCCTTGGACGAAATATACAAGATGTCACTTCATAAATTTCGTCTAGAGGCTATTTATAGGTGATGCGTCACCTTTTTATTGGGCCAGGCCCATGTAATTTCGAAATACATAAGTATAGGCTATTTTTAGAGTCTGTATGTGTGGGGAAACAAGAGATAAGGTTGATTTCGGACCCCTCCACCAAGGGCCACGAAATTCCCCCTCTCTTCCTCCATATATACAGCCCTTAGGGCACCGTTTAGACTTTGGGTTTTGTTTAGATTAAAGTTCGCCATAGCTGCAATTTCGCGTACTTTGTTTGTGTTCAATGACCAGACAAAGGCGTCACAGAACCCCACCTTGATCAATAAAGCTTTCATCTTATATTCACAATATCCAGATTGCAATCTCAGTTTCTTGCTTGTTCTTCGTTTGCTCACAGGAAACAGACCCTCGTGGTCAGGTTGATCGTGCTCTGGCGTGGTCAATAACCTCTCGGAGTTGGTTTAGCGATTGCTAAGGCGCGACGTCCTCGCACGTTCGTAGTCGGATCGTCAAAGTTGACTTCCACCAAAGCGAAATCTATCATCTCATCGAAAGACGGGACACCTTTGCCTCTATCATCCCTCTAGTCATCTAAGTGATACATGATCCAAGTCAACTAGGCCATGTCCGATCATCACGTGAGACGGACTAGTCATCATCGGTGAACATCTCCATATTGATCGTATCTTCCATACGACTCATGTTCGACCTTTCGGTCTCTTGTGTTCCGAGGCCATGTCTATACATGCTAGGCTCGTCAAGTTAACCTAAGTGTTTTGCGTGTGTAAATCTGTCTTACACCCGTTGTATGTGGACGTTGGAATCTATCACACCCGATCATCACGTGGTGCTTCGAAACAATGAACTTTCGCAATGGTGCACAGTTAGGGGAACACTTTCTTGAAATTATTATGAGGGATCATCTTATTTACTACCGTCGTTCTAAGAAAATAAGATGCAAAAACATGATAAACATCACATGCAATCAAATAGTGAAATGATATGGCCAATATCATATAGCTCCTTTGATCTCCATCTTCGGGGCGCCATGATCATCTTCGTCACCGGCATGACACCATGATCTCCATCATCGTGTCTCCATGAAGTTGCTCGCCAACTATTACTTCTACTACTATGGCTAACGGTTTAGCAATAAAGTAAAGTAATTACATGACGTTTAATCATTGACACGCAGGTCATACAATAATTAAGACAACTCCTATGGCTCCTACCGGTTGTCATACTCATCGACATGCAAGTCGTGATTCCTATTACAAGAACATGATCTCATACATCACATATATATCATTCATCACAACTTCTGGCCATATCACATCACAAGGCATATGCTGCAAAAACAAGTTAGACGTCCTCTAATTGTTGTTGCATGTTTTTACGTGGCTGCAATAGGGTTCTAGCAAGAACGTTTCTTACCTACGTGAAAGCCACAACGTGATATGCCAATTTCTATTTACCCTTCATAAGGACCCTTTTCATCGAATCCGATCCGACTAAAGTGGGAGAGACAGACACCTGCTAGCCACCTTATGCAACTAGTGCATGTCAGTCAGTGGAACCTGTCTCACGTAAGCGTACGTGTAAGGTCGGTCTAGGCCGCTTCATCCCACGATGCCGCCGAAACAAGATAAGACTAGTAGTGGCAAGAAAATTGACAACATCTACGCTCACAACAAATTTGTGTTCTACTCGTGCAAAGAAACTACGCATAGACCTAGCTCATGATGCCACTGTTGGGGAACGTTGCAGAAAATAATTTTTTTTTACGCTTCACCAAGATCAATCTATGGAGTCATCTAGCAACGAGAGAGAGGAGTGCATCTACATACCCTTGTAGATTGTGAGCGAAAGCGTTCAAGAGAACGGGGTTGAGGGAGTCGTACTCGTCGTGATCCAAATCACCGGAGATCCTAGCGCCGAACGGACGGCACCTCCGTGTTCAACACACGTACGGTTGGGAAGATGTCTCCTCCTTCTTGATCCAGCAAGGGGAAGGGACAGGTTGATGGAGATCCAGCAGCACAACGGCGTGGTGGTGGAAGTAGCGGTGATCTCGGTAGGGCTTCGCCAAGCTCAGCGAGAGGGAGAGGTGGTGCGGAGGGAGAGGGAGGCTCCAGGAGCAGGGGTGCGCAGCCCTCCCTCCCCCCTCTTTATATAGGGGCCCTGGGGGGGCACCGCCCCCTAGAGATTGGATCTCAAGGGGGGGCAAGGGGGTGGCTTGCCCCCCAAGCCAAGTGGGGCCTCCCACGCCTAGGGTTTCCAACCCTAGGCGCAGGGGGAGGCCCAAGGGAGGCGCACCAGCCCACCAGGGGCTGGTTCCCTTCCCCACTTCAGCCCATGGGGCCCTCCGGGATAGGTGGCCCCACCCGGTTGACCCCCGGGACCCTTCCAGTGGTCCCGGTACAATACCGGTGACCCCCGAAACTTTCCCGATGGCTGAAACTGGACTTCCTATATACAATTCTTTACCTCTGAACCATTCCGGAACTCCTCGTGACGTCCGGGATCTCATCCGGGACTCCGAACAACTTTCGGGTTACCTCATACTAATATCTCTACAACCCTAGCGTCACCGAACCTTAAGTGTGTAGACCCTACGAGTTCGAGAGACATGCAGACATGACCGAGACGACTCTCCGGTCAATAACCAACAGCGGGATCTGGATACCCATGTTGGCTTCCACATGCTCCTCGATGATCTCATCGGATGAACCACGATGTCGAGGATTCAAGTAATCCCGTATACAACTCCCTTTGTCAATCGATGCGTTACTTGCCCGAGATTCGATTGTCGGTATCCCAATACCTCGTTCAATCTCGTTACCGGCAAGTCACTTTACTCGTACCATAATGCATGATCCCGTGACCAAACACTTGGTCACATTGAGCTCATTATGATGATGCATTACCGAGTGGGCCCAGAGATACCTCTCCGTCATACGGAGTGACAAATCCCAGTCTCGATCCGTGTCAACCTAACAAATACTTTCGGGGATACCCGTAGTATACCTTTATATTCACCCAGTTACGTTGTGACGTTTGGTACACCCAAAGCACTCCTACGGTATCCGGGAGTTACACGATCTCATGGTCTAAGGAAATGATACTTGACATTGGAAAAGCTCTAGCAAACGAACTACACGATCTTGTGCTATGCTTAGGATTGGGTCTTGTCCATCACATCACTCTCCTAATGATGTGATCCTGTTATCAACGACATCCAATGTCCATAGTCAGGAAACCATGACTATCAGTTGATCAACGAGCTAGTCAACTAGAGGCTTACTCGGGACATGTTGTGGTCTATGTATAGACACATGTATTACGATTTCCAGATAACACAATTATAGCATGAATAATAGACAATTATCATGAACAAGGAAATATAATAATAATCCTTTTATTATTGCCTCTAGGGTAATTTCCAACACCCTGCTCATTTTTATCAACGCAATTGGGATATTTGCGGTGAAGATGTCACAAGAATTGTATTAGGGATAGTGTGTGGTGAGGAAAGTCCAGAAGTTATTAATGACATCATGTCGGTTCTAATACCAAAGGTAATGAGTCCTTCTCAGTTGTCTCAGTTCAGACCCATAAGTCTTTGTAACATGCTCTACAAAATTGCATCCAAAGTAGTAGCCAACATACTCAAGATTATTTTGCCTAATATTATATTCGAGGAACAATGTGCTTTCGTGCCTGGAAGGCTTATCACAGATAACATTATATGTGCTTATGAGTGTCTGCACTTCATGAAGAGAACACGGTCATGATCAAATAGTTTCTGTACTTTGAAGCTGGACATGATGAAAGCCTATGACAGATTGGAGTGGCCTTACTTGAAAGGTATCATGGCTAAATTGGGTTTCTCTCAATAGTGGATTGATACAATAATGGGTATGGTATCATCGTTTTCTTTTTCTGTCCTTTTCAACGGGGAGAACGATGAATCATTTAAACCTACAAGAGGTACCTGACAGGGAGACCCAATCTCCCCCTACTTATTCCTAATTGCAGCAGAGGGCCTTTCGTGCCTCCTGAAATCCAGTTCTCAGTCATCAATTGCAGGTATTAAGGTGGCTCCAACGGCGCCCACCATTAACCACCTTTTATTTGCAGATGACAGCCTACCACTTTTTAAGGCTAATGTGGAGGGGTCAGAGGAAGTGACAAACCTGCTTGATATCTATTGTAGAGCATCGGGACAGATGATAAATCATGAGAAGTCTTCCATCTTCTTTAGCAAAGGTTGTCCAGATTCCATCAAGGAAGAGGTGGAGAATTCTTTAAACGTTCAAAATGAATCATTGAATGAGCGTTACCTGGGTATGCCAACTGATGTAGGTCAGTCGAAGAATGGCACTTTCAAATACTTGCGAGACCGGGTATGGGAAAAGATCAAAGGTTGGATGGAGAAATTACTCTCGACAACGGGTAAGGAAGTTTTAGTTAAGTCGGTTGCACAAGCGATTCCTGTTTTCTCAATGTCATGCTTTCGTTTGCCAAGGGGTTTATGTGAAAGTATCACATCCATAATTCGCCAATTCTGGTGGGGCAGCAAACATGGTAAGAGGATACCTAGCTGGGTTGCTTGGGATATGATGACCATGCCTAAGCATCTGGGCGGCCTTGGTTTTCATGATTTGGAGATTTTCAATCTAGCACTCCTGGCTAGACAAGCATGGCGGCTCATGACAGATGATGCCCCACTCAGCGCAAAGGTGTTAAAAGCTGTATATTTCCCTCAATGCTCACTCTTGGAAGCCGGGTTAGGATCCCATCCCTCTCAGATATGGCGAGCGGTGCTGGATGGTAGGGACATTGTAGCACAAGGAGTGATCCGAAGAATTGGTAATGGCGCTTCGACAAGCATATGGCAGCATAATTGGATTCCTCGAGATAACTTCAAAAGGCTGATCACATCATTTATCCCTAATCTGCCAGAAAGGGTGGCGGACCTGATTGATGCTACGTCGGCTCAATGGAAGGAAGACTTGATACGATCTGTTTTCACTCCTTTTGACGCTGCAGAGATCCTCAAGATACCGCTGTGCACGGGGAATATAACAGACTTCTGGGCATGGCATGAAGAGAAATGGGGGGTTTTCATGGTACGTTCTGCCTATCGTATGATATTGAGAACGAAGCTTAGCAGGGAAGGATGGCTACATGAGGAAGAAGGTGCGTCAACTACCCAAGAGAGTAAGTAGTGGAGTGCAATATGGCATATACAAGTACCTTCTAAGTTAAGGATGTTTGTTTGGCGACTAGCCAGGCAGTCGATGCCCATAGGTGAGGTCCTTCACCATCGCCACATGTCGGATGAAGATACATGCCACTTATGCGGAGCCACAAATACATGGAGACACGCGTTGCTCAATTGCTCAATTGCTCAATGTCGAGAAGCATCTGGGCCTTAGCTCCCGATGAGTTTGCTGAAAAGATGATCAGTTGCCAGCATGAGAACCCAAAGCAATGGCTTTTTTTCCTACATGAAGTGTTAGAGGCTGAAGAGTTTAATCGCCTTGTGGTGACAGCATGGGCGATTTGGAGTGCAGGGAGAAAGGCGATCTACGAAGATATTTTTCAGTCTCCCTACGCTACAAACGGCTTCATCGCGAGTTATATGGCAGAATTACAACAGATTAACAGGAAGGATCCAAGGCCAATTACTATTTCTGCGCCAAGACCAACTTGCTGGTTGCCTCCGGTCCAGGGGTGTGCCAAAGTGAATGTGGACGCAGCGGTGTCGAGAGGAGGAAGGTATGGTGCGGCTGGTGCTATTTGCAGGGACCGGACTGGCCTGTTTCTTGAAGCTTCAGCCGTAGTGTTCCGGCATATTAACCATCCTCAAACACTTTAATCCCTGGCTATTAGGGAAGCACTATCGCTGGCGGATGACTTGTATGTTCAAAGCATTCACGTGGCTTCCGATTGCAAGACGGTGGTCGAAGACATAAAGAGCGAGACTTCGGCTGCTTACGGTGCGGTGATACATGAAATCATAGAATATTCCTCTGGTTTTCAACTTTGTAAAATAGTTCATGAATTTAGGAGCTTAAACTTCGAGGCTCACAGCTTAGCGAAGCATCCTTTATCTCTCGGGGGTGGCCGACATGTTTGGTTAGGTCATCCTGAAGATCTTTCTTTCGTCCTTGTAAACATTGTGACGGGTTAATAAAAAGCTTCGTGAGGTTGTCTCAAAATAAAAAGGTATTTCGTAGGTGTAGCAAAGCCGATAAAAGAAGACTGAGAACCATAGGAAAACCAGCAAACGAAGAGCAGCGAGCGAGCGAATTCCATCGGAAAAACCAGCGAACAAAAAAAAGCACAAAAGTGGGCCGGTCCAATAGGTACACCGGAGAGGACAGTGGTTGAGCGTGACAGACAAAAGTCTGGCAGCTCCTATACGGCGCTGCAGGCGCCCGTTCACGCTCCTGGCGCCTGCAGCGCCCCGCACTGGGCCGGCCCACGAAGACGTGCAGACCCGCGAACGGAAAAAGCTCGCAAAAAATAGGGGAAAAGGTTGCGTTGCACCGGTTTCGATTTCCCCACATCGTGCTAACGAACAGGTGCCACCATCCACTCGAGCTACTTGCCTTTCGTGATTAGTAACAGAGGCAAATGCCTAATAACAAATACGCAGCGCTATATATATTGAACTGAACCATTCATCTACTGTACCACTTAATTCTTTTGAATTATTTGGGAAAAGAGAAAAAGTTCACAAAACTAAAAATAGTTCATTGATTTTTAAAGTAAGTTCATCGATTTTGCAATAAAGTTCATTAAATTTGGGAAAAGAGAAAAAGTTCAGTGATTTTCGAAAAAAGTTCAGAAAACAAAAAAGTGCAGTGATTTTCGAAAAAAGTTTATCAAATTTCAAATAAAAGTTCATCAAACCAAAAAAGTTCACTGATTTTAAAAAAAGTTCACTGAATTTGAAAAAAAGTTCAACGAATTTGAAAAAAAGTTCAACGAATTTTAAAAAAGTTCAACGATTTTGGAAAAAGTTCATCTATTTTTATAAAAGTTCATTGAATTTGAAAAAGTTCATGAATTTGGAAAAAACAGTTCATCGAATTTGAAAAAAAGTTCATCGAATTTAAAAAATGTTCATGTAATCTAAAAAAGTTCATCGATTTTGCAAAATCATTCATCGATTGTTTAAACACGAAATCCTTTTGAAAGTCACGCATTAAAAAAAGGAAAAAAGGAAAAACAGAATAAAACCGTCCGTAAACTAAACCGCAAACCGGGAAAACCATTTTGGGAAGGTTCTGGAAGCTTCCCAAAACCGGGCATTCGCGAACCAGAAGAAACAAATAAAAATGCGCGAGCGAATTTATTGTGCACACTAGGAGGGCGATGGCGCGGTGGTTAGAGCTCAAAGATGGTAACGAGCCTGGCGTGGCTTCGATTCCCAGTTCTATCACCTTTTTAATGTTTCTGCAAAACAAAGATGGGCCGGCCCGGCTTGGGCTGCTGCAGGCGCCCGTTTGCAAATTGCACTGTAACGGGCGCCTGCAGCGCCAAATAGGAAATCCCCAAAAGTCTCGCGTGAAGCGAGATATAGTTGCCGCGGTCCGGGACAAAGGATGGGCCAAGCCACAAAGTCTTCGGAAAAAGTGTCACATGTGCCTTTATACCTGTTACACAGTGGCCGAGCCCATGGACCCGACCCCGTCCGGCTCCTGCATCGTCGGTCCATCCACGTCCCATCCTCTCTGTGCTGTCTGCTGCGGCGACTCTTCCAGAAATTACAGTCCGTCCCCGTCCCGTCCCCTCCCCCCCTGCTCCAAACTCCCAAGCTCCCTACTCGATAGCTGCAGCCTGCAGCTCCCCTCAGATCCACCGCCGCCCACTCGGAGATTGATCGATGCCGCCGCCGCAGCCGACCAACGGGGGCAAGTTGACCCCGAACCTGGCGATGGACGCCGAGGGCACGCGCCTGCTCAACCTCACCGTCCTGCAGCGTCTCGACCCCGCCGTCGAGGACATCCTCATCACCGCCGCCCACGTCACCCTCTACGACTTCAACATCGACCTCAATCAGTGGGTCAGTCACCTCCCCCCTCCCCCTCCCCCTCCCCCTGTCTCGCCCCCCGTGATTCACCGAAAACCTGATCCGATCCGGTTTGCTTGCCTTGTATTGCGCAGAGCCGCAAGGACGTGGAGGGGTCGCTGTTCGTCGTGAAGAGGTGAGCGAGGGTTGATAAGAGTATCGTGTGCGGCTGCGGCTGGGATCTGAATATCTGATTGGTTTCTCCTGTTGTAGGAACACGCAGCCGAGGTTTCAGTTTATCGTCATGAACAGGCGGAACACGGGTATGTTTCTGCGATCTAAGTCCGTCCACTCAGCCGCGTGACTCAGGCATTGGGGGTTACGGACGATCGCGATTAGAAAACATATTGCTTTTTCGGTAGCTAATAAAAGCGTGAGGTCTCCAAGATGATAGATAATTAATGACAGTTTTGCTAAAGCACATCTAGATTAACCAATGCTCTTATGAAGTCGAAGTATTACAGTTCGGCGACACTACAATGTTGGCTACTCAACAAAAGCCTGATGGGCCACTGAAACAATCATAATACCCCAATCTTTCTGCTAGGCAGACTCTATTTTCTCAACAAAATTCGACTTGACAAACCCAAACTTATCACTAGTAAACTTAGAGCATTCTACTCTGAAAATACAGGCTTTTTTTAAAGATCTTCTCACGCGAAACCCCAATACCTTCCACTCGGCAAACTATAAATTTTCAGATTGAAACCTTAAGCTCTCCACTCTGGGAGTTTAAAATCCTAATTGAACGCAAGGAATAGAAGTCAACTGTATGAAGTAGAAGCACAAGTAATTTTGTTTACCATTCCATGCGGCGAGACTTGCTAAAAAAGAGATTTGTTCCATGTGATCACACATTGCCACAAAAGTTCACCAAAAAGAATGAAGCAAAGGGGATAACTAGCCAAGCTACTTCGGTTGTACAGACCAAATGTTGTGGTGCGCTTGCTGATGCTGGCTCGCTGGCCTGCATGTCATTTTAAAGTTTTGCATCCTGTTTGATAGTTACAGACTTCCAGTTAGAAGGAAAATTTTCCTTGTATCTATCTTACAAAAGTTGGCTAGGACTAACAGCCGGCTTCTTATGTCTAGTTGATTTATGAATGCTCAAATTGTTTAGTTCATTCATGAGAAGTTCAATATTGTTTCTCTTGTCAGATAATCTGGTGGAGGATTTATTAAGTGATTTTGAATACGAACTTCAACCTCCATATTTGTTGTACCGGAATGCTGCACAAGAAGTAAATGGTATTTGGTTTTACAATCAGCAGGACTGTGATGCTGTAGCAAATCTTTTTGGAAGGTATGTCTTTCATGTATCATATGCTCATGTTGGAAGCCTCCTTTTCATGGCTCGGATGTTTATTGAAAACCATTTGTGAGTTACTGGATCATACTATTTTTTTTGTGGAACTAGACTAACCACGTGCCAGTACCATGACTAGGTTTCGAGATCTTATGGGTTTCAACTCTAGCCTAGCCCAACTTGTTTGGGACTGAAAGGCTTTGTTGTTTTTGTTTTTGTTTTTGTTGTTTTTGTTGTTGTTGTTATTGTTGTAGACTATCTGGTCTTGTCTACTTTAGATTGGATTCAGGCCAGAAATGCATGCCCTGAAAGCTGCAATTATCCATGCTGGACTCATGGGCTAACAAATGGAAGTAATGGTGTGGCTGGATTTCATGTTTGTAGAGACAACATGACTTCTGTGATGTGAAAATTTTGAACTTTCTAATGAAAACTGATGGACAAACTGTAGAAGTCATTATATTTTACCTTTTTTTTGTTTCTGCCTACATATATACATATTAGGGCATCTCCAGTAGCTGCAAGATGTTTGTTGGTAAATTTGACATGTAAGCATCTTTGATGACGTGTCGAGTAATAAATGAAGAGCGAGTGTGAGGTTGTATGAAAATGAACCAACACCTTGTGCACAAGCTCCAAGGTAAAGAAAGAGAGCAAGCTTCCATATTCTCTCACCTCCTATTGGTCAACCCTTACATACAACCATTGGAATACTTGTATGATACATTGTTGGTTGATGACATGGATATATTTATCAGCAAACTAACCAACAAATTGTTGGAGATGCTCTTAGTGATACACTAGGTGATTCTGATCTGATCTTAGGGCAACATGTAAACATTAAATAGGGTGTACTGTGGCTTCCTTCTTTCTCTTAGGCAACCAGAAATAGCTACACAGTTACTTATGCCTCGGGAACAAACTTTTCTCGGTGGCAACCGCAGTTTTGCATCCTAACGAGTGAAAATTCCTTGACCATGTTAACGGTTTGGAAATTAATAAAATCCTGTGATGCTTGTAAATTATTTCTATGAAAATTTGTGAACATGTTTCCTTCAGTTTTTTAATTCCATTTTCCTTGCAGGATACTTAATGCTTATGCCAGAGTACCTCCAAAAGCCAAAGTGCCCTCCACGAAAAGGTTTTTTCCCCTTGACTATTTATGGGAGATGTTTTGATTGACTTATGCTGAATTCTTCTAATATACCACAGTGAGTTTGAGGAATTGGAGGCTGTTCCTACGTCCGCTGCTATAGATGGCCCCCTTGAACCACCGCCAGCATCCACTCTCATTTCTGATACTCCTGATGAATCACTTGCTAATTACTTTGGTGTATGTTCTCTTCCTATTTCGTTTCGTTTCCTTCTGAATAATTTTCTGTTTCTCGCACTGCTCATGAATAGTATATGCAGTATCTTTGGACTGTCATCTGAATGTCTGAATTAAAACACCATGCTTGCATTTTGGTTCTATATGCAGTGTACTGAATTATTCTTCTATACAAATATACAGGGCGCTGCAAGCATTACGAGTGTATCAAGTGGGTCAATGGTTGGAAGAGCTCATCCATCCACTGAAACCACTGCGGCTTCCCACACGCCATTGATGATGTCTTCTGCTGCCCAGTCGCACCAAATACCCCCTCCTTTCGGAGGTTCATCAGCTCCACCACTGCCCCTCCAGGACACTAATGCCCATGCTAGCCATTCAACAAATCTTGTAACACCGGCATTCTTTGCTCCTCCATCATCCTCTTCTGCATCACTAGCTCCGCCGATTTCATCAATGATGCCCACAGCACCACCTCTTCATTCAACTTCATCATCTACTCAACATCCTCAGTACAGGCATGGCACCCCTCTACTCCAACCTTTTCCACCACCTGCACCACCTCCATCCTTCGCCCCTGCATACAACGACGGCTCTGTTATTTCACGGGATAAAGTTAAGGACGCCCTCCTTAGACTTGTTCAGGTATGTTTGTCATTGAAAATTACAATATGTGCTGTATGTTCTTTTATATACTTCTAACGCCTGTTTCCCAACAGAGTGACCAGTTCATCGATTTAATTTACCGGGAGTTGCAGAATGCACATATGTAGACTGCTTCCTAGGTATCTTGTTGCTCGCTGCCGCGACAAGAGTGTTTCTGTTCTCTGTGAGTTTTGTACGCTGGTTCTGGAACTTCTGTATAGCTTTGTATTGATGTGTTGATGTAGATTCTTTATATTATAGCAATGACTGGTAGTACTTATGGTCTTCCTTGTTTACAAATGACTATGTCAATGTCATTACATTTATGTAATTGAAAAAAAGGAGTTTGTAAGGATGTTATGGTATCATCATTTTCGTGTGTTTTACTGAGCAATCACCTCGGTCAGCATCAGGGTTTCTTGGAATGCAAATATTTAGTTTGATTTACTGGGCAGTTATTAACTATGCGTCAGATTATGAAGTAACTTTCTTTACAATTTGAGCTGTGGCCTACTAGCAAGTTCTATTGAAGCTTTTTTTTTTTGAGCGATAACCACACATCATATTAAAAACAAAGGATTACAACGCTTACAACGAAGAAATCAAACGAAACAACCAGAGCTATAGGTGCCATGAAGCTTTGCAAAAAGAACCCCCAAAAAACCAAAATTTGAGTCTTGGAGTCCCTTCCGCCATGCCCAACCTTAGTCCACCATTGATTACCGGCAGCACCGTAGTTTCGCAGGAAGAGGGGATCAACCAACATGCCCAAATCTAGAGAAACACCTTCGCAGTCAATGCTGCTTAATGAGCCGATGAAATGATCTGCCGAAGGCGGCAGAACCGAGACTTTGTGGAGCGTCGGCCGGGGATCTTCCCTGTGTTCACCAAATTCCGGCGCCGCCGTCTTCATTCGACAAGGTTGAAGAAGAAGGGCGCCGCCGCCAGCCGCCATCCTCGAGCCCAACTTCAAGCCATCAAAGATTCCTGGACAGATCAACGACATTGTGGAAGACGCCGTGTGCCGACCCGCGACACCTACGCTCGCCGGATCAGAAGACCGCTGAGACACCAGAGCCAATTGCCCCTCGCCAGCACCGGTTGGAGCGCTCCCGAGATGAAGGAAGGGCAAAGGCAATTTATTCAGACACGGCGTCGTCCCCTCCATCGAACAGACACCTCAAGGACAAACGAGGCCTACCCTATCTACTAGCCAAATCACCGGGGGGTCTCCACCCCTGCTGTCGCCGGAGCAGCAGGCTGAGGCGAGGACCTGCGGCGTTACCGGCATAGGAAGGGGGCAGTTGTTTCGCCTGCCAAATCGTCTCTCTCTTGCACTTTGGGTTGGAGGAGAAGCAGTTTCCTTGGGAGGGAAGTTCTATTGAAGCTTGAGGCTTAGGCAAAACCTTGCTCCAGCATCAGTGAAACTGAGCTTCAAAAATTAGAACTATATTCCCAACTTTCAACGGTATCTTCTCAAGTTTCTCTTTCTGAAAATTAATGCAAAAAAGATAACTCTTGGCCCTGCGCTACAGTACATTTACATTGTGGCAGCGACCCTCTGTCCCAGTGTAACCTACTGGACGAACACGTATTCACATTCCTCGCACGTGTGAGCAAACCTTTACTAGTCGATGCGCGCGTGTTCACCGGCACGTGAGCATCACCAGGAACCCGACGAACGCCGCCGCTCCGACGCCGGAGCAGCAGAGGTCGACGAGCCCCTCCCGCCTTGCCTTCCACTCCTTCCGCGCGCTCTTCCCCTTCACGAACTCCCCGTACTGCCGCGCCGCCTGTGCCTCCGCCTCCGCGCCCCGGCCCTGCCTCGGGGCAGCCATGGCCGCGGCGACCGCTGCCAGCCCGTCCCGCCCGCTGACGCCGCCGCCGTCGCCGTCCTCCACGCACAGGCTGACCTCCCGGACGTGCCCAAACCGGTCGTCGCACGTGACGGCCGCGTCCAGGGCAACGCCGCCGAGCACCACGGTGAACCGCGCCACCGTCTCCCCCGTGAGCCAGCTCCGGTCAACGGACACCGGCCGCCGGCTGGAGGCGTTGACCGCCCGGCCTGACGACGGGTCAAGCAGCAGCCAGCTCAGCGTGAGCTCCGCCGGCGTGATCGAGGACGCCGCCGAGAAGCCCTCCTGCAGGAGCGCGTCGACGCGGAACGGCGAGCCCAGGAACCACGCCGACGAGGTGTCCGTCTCCACCACGCGCGACATGATGCAGACCCCCTTGTGGTGCAGGTCCACCGCGGAGACGAGACGGCTGGGCAGGGCGGGCGCGACCGTGCCCGGGGCCGCCGCCGTCGTCGCTGGGAACGGGAACGCGTCGGCGAAGAGCGCCCGGTGGAAGCCGTCGCCGGTGCCGCGGCAGCAAGAATTGTCGAGGAGGCCGGCGACCGACGGCCACAGGGCGAGGCAGAGTCCGCGCCATGTGTCGGGGTCGGTGGCGAGGTCGTGGAAGCTGGAGCTCGCGCAGCCGAGCGCCGCCAGCGACGCGCCGTCGAGCCGGCGGAGCACGAGGGACAGCACGTCCGCGGGGAGGTCCTCGATGACCGTCTCTGCCACGTCGCCGCCGCACGCCGGAGAATCGTAGTTCATCATGCTCTCCTCAGTTTGACTACTCGCCGCCATGGTGGACAGACACGAAGCTCGCACCGGTGCAATTCCTTTCGTCCTGTGCGACCTGTGAATTGGTTATGCACCTGTGAATTGAGTATGCTTATAACTTTATGTGGGTAGAGTATATATATATACTTATATAGTGAGCAAGTAAGGTGAGTGATCACGGTCTGAAAGCGAGAGGTTCCTTTTGTTCAACTGATCAACTCTGAACTTGCTTGCGTTGCCCAAAAGCAAAGGCCGGAATAAAATAAATACAAAAACAAATGTCGTGATGTTTCTGGGTTTGTTTTATCACTGACGGATGGGCCGTGCCGTTCTATCTCCTTGGACTGACGTGTCAGCCAAGGATTCCTCCTGCCATATAAAAAAGGCCAAGTTGCTCAAGGCAACGGTGTTTCTAGTCTTGTGGGTGATGCTGTGGGATGGAGTCCACACGTCACGCGTATATCTTAAAAGGAGAAATCAAACCGGCACAAGAGGACTCGGGACTGGGAGACCGGCGTTTTTTAGATGGTAACACATAGTATCTCATTTACTCCTTCCGTCCGGAATTACTTGTCACAAAAATGAATGTATCTACAACTAAAATATATCTAGATACATTTATTTTTTGGACGAGTAATTCCGAACGGAGGGAGTATATTATAAAAATCAAGTACAAGTTATGTTAGGATCGACATGATAAAACTGAAAAGATAGCAGAACATTTTTGAGCTTGACACCAGCGTCCGTTACCTGCCTCCGGCACCATCATGGTAGCCATCGGAAAAAAATGACGAATCACCTTTTCATCCGAGCTCGACGCGGCTTTATTGCTGATATGCAGCTTTGCGGACCTTCAAGCCTACAACAATTAACCAGGGGCAACTACGTCTATCTACGATCATGACCGCTCCTGCGACCGCTCCACCCCCTTCCCCTCCCCCACCCACCTCCACCACCGCCGTCGCC